>NC_072740.1:114596113-114748742 GCF_026930045.1 Uloborus diversus
CTTCAGTTTTCAAAAACATTTCGACAGAAAATCACTGCTCCCTGTCTTCCATTTACGTTACCAAAAAAAAAAAAAAAATCCTAAATTTCGATTTTTAACGGAAGTTTTGTACAGGAGCTTTTCCTTTAACGAAAGAAAAAGCGAACATTTGGCGTATTATTGCTATGTTATTTATTGCTAGCGTAATTTAAAATTGTTGTTTATGTAACGATAAAAGTGTTTTTTTCAGAAACTTTGTTCCGGACGAACGAGGGCCGGATAAGAGAGATTCTACTGTAATTTCAAAAACATAATACATTTCATATACCCTCGATGAACATAATTTCTAAAAAGGTTCCCCTCCCAAATCCATAGCCTGGATCCGAATAGGGATTTGCATGAAACTGACTGTTTTTTAGACATAACTTTTTTTCTAATGAACAACTATCGTCAAAGTAATGGAATCTAAGTTGAACCATCCCCTATCCATTAAAAAAAGAATCAACAAAATGGGTACACTAGGTGAGACGCAGTGAGTGGACAAACAAACAAAAAACAAAACAAAACATACATACATACGGTATGAACTGATCACCGCCTCCTTTTTGAAATCGGTCTCAAAAAAAAAAAAAAAAAAGACCTCCCCCCCCCATCACACCTGCGTTTTTGATTTCAATATCTATGAGTCTTCTTACATTTATGAGGTGGGTCATGTCTCCCTAAGCGCTGGGTCAATTCTCCCTAGCTCTAATAGGTACACTTGACCCACACCACATGCAGACTTGAGGAATATAATTTCTTTGTGTCGTTTATACTTATAATTATGCTATTGTTTTCAGTCATAGTAATGTGCAAAATAGCATACTATTTATATATATATTATTTCGTTTTAACTCTTCAACAAAAAAAAAAAAAAAAAAAAAAACTGGAAAATAAGAAACCAAGAATTGGATCAGGAATCTCTAATTTCCCCCTATGCAATGTTATTTACGTTAAGGGGGTACGGGACACAAAAATCCTCAAATTTTGCAATTTTTTTTTTATAATTTGAAAAATTGCTCCGTTTTTTTCTGCTTAAGAGGGCGTTTGAATCTTGTTTCTACCTTAAATAGAACGAAAGTTACAGTTATTTTTGTTGCATGCATCTAACCAATGTGTACATGACTTTAAAACAATTATGATTTTTTTAAAAAAAAGTATCTTCGAATTTTTCGAAATTTTTCTTCAAATATTTTTTGTTTTTTATTGAATCAATATTTTTAAAATCGCCAAATAAAAATTAAAGCTTAGATATTTGTGCATACTTTTTTGAAAAAAAATTGAAAATTGACCAACAATATTTTGAGTTATAGCAATTTAAAGCAACCCCATTTTTTTGAAAAAAACTAATTAAATTTAAATAAAAAAAAATTTTTTTTCATATTTATGTTATAATTTTGCTTATTAAATAAATGATAAATCAGTTCAAAAAATTTCAAAACTCTAAAGTACATAATAAAAAAAATTTCAAAATGTGTCCCGGACCCCCTTAATAGAGCATCCGTGGCTCTGATTTAGAAACTGTGCTTCGTATGCCTGGAGGTAGTGGGTTCGATTTTCACCGGTGCCCTGGGTGTTATTTCCTCATCTCATGTTGTAAATCTTCCCTGTATTGCTCGGAGGCAAAGACGCTTTGCACTCGGTCCTCAATGTATGGGAAGCTAATTAGCTTTTGTATAAAAAAATATAAAATTACGGCATTGTTTCAGTTGTATTTACATAAATAAATGCATTACAAAAATCATTGGACATTTTTCTAAATTAAGTTGTTAAGGTTTGGGGAGTACACAAGAAATATGACGTGATGTTGGGGTTACAAGCACCCCACCTCTCCACTTACGTTACAAATTGACCCCAGCAGTTTAAGGTTAAATGTGTAATGTGTCACAAATACTACATATACAAACAATTTCTAAATAAAAAGCCGTTCAGAAAGCTTGACCTAAGGCTGCAAAAGGTAAACAATCTGCCACTGTATGTAAGTGAGATAGAAACTTAATGTATTGACACAAACATTCGCCATTGATGCTACAGATAAGAATCTACCATTCGATAGCAAGACATTGTACATTCTTTCACAGTGTTGTAAACATTAAATGCCTGAAAGGCGTTGACCGCTTTGGCTTAGTTTTTCGCACATAGAAGCAAAGACATCAATATAAATGACTTATGACATAAGATTCGTGTTGATAATTACAATCAAAAGAATAATTATACAAAATACTGAAACAAACTTACCAGATTCTCAACAACCGGGCCATAAAATCAATAAAAGGAAGCCCGCGATAAGTCCGAACACAATAAAGCACGGAATAACACCGATTTCCTTACAAATAGGAAATGGCCCATGTTCTATTAGCAGAAGCAACGGAATGGGTTACAGCACACCACGTGTCCATTTTGCAGGCATCAGCTCGAGCTGTCATTTTTAAATCCATGTGCAATTTGGTTCAATTTTTACGACTCTCTCTCTGAAGGTTTCTATGTGATTCACGTGCTTTAACGGTCGCCGCACGTTTTAGTTGGACATTTTGACAGCTTCCTGTGTTTCTGCCGGGCAGCCTCAACCATTCTGACTGCTTTACTACCAGCTCAGTGCAAGTCACACTGCTGCGGCATTGAAAAAATATTTAATAGTAGAAGTTGGTTTCCTTGCTCAAGCTATAAAAGATCGCTTCTGGACAGAAAAGTCTTGTTCTCGCGCTCGATGAGGTAAAAGAAAACATATCCGTAATCGGTGGTTTTGAAAATCACTGCTGGAACGCAAGCACAAATAAAACGGGGGATTGAGGGGGAATGGAAAAAAAAATGTTTTAATTTCAAATTTTTGTCCTCTGAAATTGTGCTTCATACATTTGTTTATGAAAAGCACTAAATGTAAACTATCATATTTTTGTATTAACCCTTTATGACCCAAATTCCTTTTATTTTGAAAAAAGAGTTTGAAATTTATTTTTTACATATATTTATGCGTTAGAAACGCTTCATTATTTTTTTTTAATTAAAAAATGGGAGGTGAGAAATAAATTTAAGATCAGATTATTTGAGCATGAAGAAGTCCTAATTACTGCAAATGTAGGAATTTTTTATGGGACTTTTGAGTCCCGTCGAGTCATAAAGGGTTAAGAGTTTTTATTTATTTATTTATTTATTTTTTTTTTTTTTTTGCTTTGCTAATAATGACAGAGTTTCAGCAAAATATAAATATACATAAACGGTGATCTATTCTAATGGCGAAAGTGTAAGAAAAACGTGGGAGTTACCAACAATGTATTTTCATTTGGAAGAAAGAGTACCTGAGTATTACAGCACACCTAGATTTAGTATCCCTGTCCTTCCGTGCATAATATATCTTGTTGCATTCTAGCATTGTTCGTAACTTGCAGGATTAAATTATTTACTTTTACAAGTTTAATGTGTCACACAGAGAAAAAATGTTTCAAACCTAAATTCCTGTCAGTTCTTATCCTTAAAATTACATTTCAAAAAGTTTTTATCCAGACAAAGCTATTAATATTCAACTCATGGATTATTTTAGCATTATTTATTATTATTATTATTTCGTTAACATAAACCCAGCCGCACATCAGAGAGGGATCAGAGGGTTATATAATATAACCCCTTATAAAAGAAATAAAATTTACGACAGAGTATAACGCCAACGAGGAGTGTTCGGGAATATATCCCATTACGTAAACACAGGGGTACCTACCCTCCGAAGCGCAAGCGAATATCGCGAAGAACCCCCCCCCCCTCCAAAAGCAAAAGCCCCCCAAAGTGAAAAATACCCCTAAAAACACCCCCCTAAGAATTTTAATGGCGCAGTCTGCGCCATGACCCCATCCCCAGGTGAGCCCCCCCCCCTGCTCACACATACTATGAAAATACCATTACGTATATACGGTTTGATTTTAAATTGTGTTTACAAATTAAGAGGGGTGCTAGAACTTATCCAAACGACCAATAGTTATATAGAAACATACGATCGCAAAAGTAAGGTTGACTGATATCGCACGTAATGCTAACGCACGAAGCAAGAAACTGACGGATGCGAAACAGGTCACAAATGTAGTTAATACACAAATATGACTTTACACAACATTAATGTTTTTGATTATCGAAAGCAACTGAAGTTTGCTCACTGCACCTGTAATACACGCTTCGGATTGACAACGCACCGATCGTCGCAATGACGAGCCATTCTGCTGCATTGTTGTTGCGACGACGCGTGCATTAACAACCGTTTTAAACCTTTTCTTAAAATCTAAGATGATGCATAAAATCGTCGTTGCATAATAAACTTTTGACCTTTTTCGCAACCGTTAGTTTCTGGCTTAGTTCGCGTGTATAGAGCGTCAGCATCGTGTTTGCGACCACATGTTCCTGTGCAATTATTGGTCGTCTGGATGGGTACTATCTCCCCATCAAAATAGTTTAGAATCACCCTCTATAGTCTAAAAATACCCCTTAAATAAAGAGTTCTGAGGCACAAACATGAACTGAACAGTTCCTTCTGCTCAGTTTAACAGTTCAGTTGTTATTTCACAATTTCGCCACGTTATTGAACCCCATTCCGAACAAAACGTGAGATAGGAGATGAAGCTGCATAAAAATTACACAGTGCAAAGCATTTCAATATCTTTCCACTTTTGCCTATTGGTCTGAAATAATTGATTCGATTATGGATGTTGAAGAGTGAGTTCTAGTGCATAGCACATGTTGGAAGAAAGCATGCATTTTTATCAAGAAAGCTCGATAGTGGGGCATTCTAAACATCGTGTTCTAGTTGGAGTTGTTGGCGATAAAAGTCAGCGGTTACAAAGAACCATTTGGAGAAAACTCAAAACCCGTCACTTCCATGAAATACCAATAAATTCCCAGTATACGCTTTCACATAAAATTTTAACACTTGGACTGCCAAGCCAAAATTCCATCTCGGGGCATCCATTGGGACACAGGCTATCATATCTGATAATGAGTTTCCCACCAACGGAAACATCACTGCAGGACATTTTAATTCAACATTCTTTATATTGCAGTTTCCATTAAAATGATCTCTTTGCAAATGGGATCTAAAAGCTATGTATTTTTTAAATCTCCTAAGACATGACTTATAAATACAGGGAAATTCAAAGTTATCGCGATTCATATGTGATCGGCAATGAATCATGCAAGAGTCAAGATGATGCGTTGAACATGAACATTGTTCACAAGTAAAATTTTGGCGACCCATTTCCAAAAAGAAATACTGTTTTAAATTTTGCATAAAACTATCAACTAGAACATTTTAGTATGAGTTATAATTCATTAAACTACAATGAAATAGACTAATCTTAAATCGAGAATACACACAACAAAACATATGAATGGCTACGGGGAAGAACGATCAAAGTCCATTTTTCTAAAAAAAACTCTGGTTAACATTTTGGAATACGAAGATTATTACAGACAGTATTCAAGAGAAATTTTATTCAGGCAAGAATCATAGTGAGTGAGTTTTAACAGGGAAGAATGAGGCTAACTTGGAAACGATTCGAGATTTTAAGCTCGAAAACATAATGAGGAAAATTTGAGCATGGTGGACTATAATCATTCTTCCCCGTGGCCCTTCGTATTTTTATACAAATTCAGCATGAAACACATATTTACGATAGCGTAGAATTAAAAATAGTTTTTATATCTACTATTATAAAGTTTCCAACTAGCATTGAAGATTATTTATTCAAGCTGATTTATCATTTTCTGAAGATTAAAAAATGAAATTATACTTTCATAAATACATTTCAATATTTACTATACAACATGTATACAAAGGTAAATTTCCGAATATGCTTGTGTTAACAGATAACAAAAAACACAATAATAAAATATTGATTAGGATGCGATGAAATGGAAGTTTCAAACGATTAAAGACTTACTCGTGTCTAAATATCGTTCGAAAACTCGTGCAAGAGAACCAAAATCCAAACACGCGGAATAAATTTCGAAGATTCCTATTCCTATTCCTATTCAGAGTCACAACTGACTACAACTGTATTTATGTCGAGGACTGCATACTAAGTGCCTTGCCTCCATTATTTTATATACCGATAGATGGCAGCACCATCACCGGATCGAACAGTTAATGAGAATTTAGAATTAGTCCAGGAGCTAATAGCTGCCTAGTACTAGCACCCGAGGTATCGTTTCACTTGGAGGACATTGAGACCACGAGCATATTTAATGTCGCCCAGTCCCCTTTAATGACGACGGTGGGTCTTCGACCATCGAGGTTCGAACCCGGGACCCTCCGGCCCCGAATCCGACACTCTACCGATCGGGCTACCACGGCCCAATTTCGAAGATTCGAAGAAAAACGAAGCACGCGGTCAGACGATGGTTACAGTTGATACGCTTATTACCGGTTACAGATTTAAAAAAAAAATAAGAAAAACAGAGATATCCTGTATTTTATTACGAACAGTTTTTTTTTTGTAAAAAAAATACGAAAAACTTCTTCAATATATATATATATATATATATATATATTTTACAGTGTGGCTCTCATATATGAGAACTATGGCAGTCAAAGTGTTAAGGGTTCACCTAGAGTTTGTCGCATTTGAGAGTGTCAGTTTGGTGTAGCTTTTCCATGTATTTCTGAAGAAAGATCCATTTTTCACCGATTTTGCGGACAAACAATAAGAATTTTAAATTTAGTTAGCAATTCTTTGCCAATTCCACTCATGAATTTTACGATGATGTCAATTCATGATCATGTTTTTGGCAGTGCCTATTTACAAGTCAGAGTTGGTGGAAGTACAGATTGATGGGGCCGTGGTAGCCCGATCGGTAGAGTGTAGGATTCGGAGCCGGAGGGTCCTGGGTTCGAACCTCGATGGTCGAAGACCCACCGTCGTCAATAAAGGGGACTGGGCGACGCTAAATATGCTCGTGGTCTCAATGTCCTCCAAGTGAAACGATACCTCTGGGGGTGCTAGTACTAGGCAGCTATTAGCTCCTGGACTAGTTCTAAATTCTCATTAACTGTTCGATCCGGTGATGGTGCTGCCATCTATCGGTATATAAAATAATGGAGGCAAGGCACTTAGTATGCAGTCCTCGACATAGATACAGTTGTAGTCAGTTGTGACTCTGAATAGGAATAGGAATAGTACAGATTGATGACTTCTCAACACTAAGATAAACTCATGGAACAAGATCGAATAATGAACTACGGTAGTACTGGGCGACGTTAAATATGCTCGTGGTCTCAATGTCCTCCAAGTGAAACGATACCTCTGGGGGTGCTAGTACCAGGTAGCTATTAGCTCTTGGACTAGTTCTAAATTCTCATTAACTGTTCGATCCGGTGATGGTGCTGCCATCTATCGGTATATAAAATAATGGAGGCAAGGCACTAGTATGCAGACCTCGACATAAATACAGTTGAAGTCAGTTGTGACTCTTGAATAGGAATAGGAATAGGAACTACGGTAGTAGCTTGATAACTGATTTATAGCTTCAAGCAGAATTTCATTAGCGAAAACAGATAACGACCCCGATCCTGCTTTTTCTTCAACTTGGGTATCATCTTCTTTGAACCACTTGCGACACAGTCTTTGTGGTACATTCTCTCATACAACCACACGTAAGATCGACCACACACAGATCGACCACGTGTTAACTTAACACGTTGCCTGGATCAGCTGCATTAGCACAAAAGCATTCGCGCCACGTCGTTGACCATTATCTAATATTATTAAAAGTTGTGGCGTTTATGTATCTATGTAACTACCTATTTATATCACCGCTACTCCTGGTGAACGACAAAAAACTGAGCATCAAACCAGGTATCGATAGATTTGTAATTCTCCAGGCTACATACTTGGAAAGGTGGAATAATTGTACGACTTTAATTAATGGAGAAATTATTTAAAAACAACGTTTTTTCTCCACTGATTCTTCATCCGGAGCTACTGGCATGTGGCCCGAGTGGAAGTGACTCGCAGACAGGAAAACACGCAGAGAAAACGAATATTTTTCGAGAGGCGTAAATGAAGCGCGTTTTTAGATGAGCAAAGAAAAATTGTGTTTCGAATGGCTTAAAGAGCGTTTTGTGATGCCATAATTTTTTCTCCTTTTCTGTTAAAAGAATGTAATTTACGTCCGAAAAACGACAATTAAAATTCTTTCACTCGTTTATGCTGTCTCAGGGGGCAAATACGGGCGAACCCTCAAAAGTACCCTTGCGGTACTTTCGGGAAATGGGGTGCTGCACAAATCTGCTGCTGGCGGGCTGAGCGAGCCGTCGTAGGCGGCGGGAAAGCTTCTATACGCAGCAGGAGGCCACAAGCCCCCCGAAGTGCACCTCCGAAGTGGATATACACCAAAACGCCACAGGTGGCTAGCAAAAATTTAAAATGCGTCAGTCGCGGCTACCTTTTAACAGAATTTAAAATCCCCCCAATAATAATAATAATAATCATAATCCTGTAATTTATTTATTTAATACAGAAATGAATCAAGGTAACAATTTAAATAAACCTCTTTCGTGAGCAATTGGTTGGCATATATACATATACGTAAAAAAGGGCATTAAAGCGCATTATTCTGCCGTGTGCAGGTAAACGGCAGTACCTGCAGAAATGAGTTTTCGAGACATTTGAAGAAACGCGCTTTGGATTCAATACTAACAATAGGGAAATGTTGAAAGTAAACGTCTTTTTCGCGCCTTTTTTTCTGCGGAAACCAAATAAGCGAGCGTGTGCAATAAAGCTCACGTACAATAGATGACAAAAATGAAAAAAATTGAAAAATAAAAATTTTGCAGTTACTGCCTTTTACCTGCACACGGCAGTATTCACTATATTATGCTACTTATAAAAACTAAAATTAAAAATGGAAATAGAATTAGGAAAATGCTATTCGGTGTGAACATCCCTAAGTTTCGAAACTATTTTAGAGTTTCAGTGACCGTGACAGCAGTTTCATGACTGTAAGTGCTGCAGATTGTTTTTGTGGGCAAGTTCCCAAATCGCAGAAAAGTAGACCAAGTAGTAGCAACTGAAATGAATAAATGCACTTTAGCTGGCTCTGTTTTGACTGCATCTGCATTAAGTGGCGCGTTCCGACATCAGTATGATTAATAATTTTATAGATAATTGCAAAAAAATCTAGAAATATACCAACAAATGAGCGTTTAAGCTGCTTCTTTCAGACAGTCATTTACCATTCTGAACAAAAATTTCAAGTATGGCATGCACCCCAGTCTCAGTATCTGTCAACCGCTGTCAATTCATTCTTGAATACAGACTCCTATACAGTAGGGTGGTTCGAAAAAATCGATTTTTTTTAAAATTTCGGAATCGCGTTACCTCTCAAAAGTTGAAGTTTGATATCCTCAATTGGGGGGGGGGAGGGGATCTGAGTTAACATCTTCAGTTCGTGCAATGAGACTGAAAGTTTAAAAAAAGTTAAAAATTGAATTTTTGAAAAATTTTTAAATTATTAATTTTTTAATTTTTATATTGCAACAACCATAAATTATCAGTATATAGCGTAGTTTTAACCCAAAAAAATTTTTTATAGCTTTTACATAAGAACTTTCGTCGCGCATATGTAAATTTCTAGTTTTAGGCGATTTTAGCCCAATTCAAGGAGTATGCGCAAACTAAAGATGTTATGTAAAAGCTATAAAACATTTTTTTAAGTTCGAACTACGCTATATACGGATAATTTATATGGTTGTTGCAAAGATAATTGCAAAATTAAAAAAAAAATAATTTAAAAAGTTTTGAAAAATTCAATTTTTATAACATTTTTTCAAGCTTTCAGCCTCATGCGAGAACTAAAGATATCAAGTCAAATTTTTTACCCCGATTGAAGATATTAAACTTTTGATATAAAACTTTTGAGAAGTAACGAAATGAAAACAAAACAAAAAAAAAATCGATTTTTTTCGCACCACCCTACTGTATAGGAGTCTGGAAATTGGACTTTTAAGGCCATCGATCAGCTTAAAAGTGACTTCATAAAGGATGAATTTTTCTTGACGTTGCGCCGTGAAGAGCCTCCCTATCTAAAAATCTTTCAAGGAATGTGAAGTTAACAATATTTAGTTAAAGCTCAGATACGCTGTACTCAGGAATGAATTGACAGCGGTTGACAGATACTGAGACTGGCGCATATGATATATTTCGAACCACCTACTATACAGACAACTCACGTAAAAACCAAAAATCAATAAATGCATTCGGAAAGAAGAAAAGAATACAGGAAATGAAAAAAAGAACTTTTCATGAAAGGCATAAACACACCATTCCGAAAAGGATTTCTTTATTTGGCCATGTGTTGATTGTCACGAGTAACATTTCAGCGGTTTCTTTTCAAGTGACCGCAAGACATACAAACGGTTCGCAGTTGCACGAGATTTATTACCACGAGTACTGGAGGTCCTACCGCTCTAAACTTCGGTTTCTTGATTTATATCGGGTTTTACAATTTTACAAGCTTTAAAAGCAGAGAACAGAGTCGGTTCCTGTACGTTGAGGCTCAAATGACTCAATTGCTTATAGGTTGAGTGGTCTGGGGCTATTTTGAAGGTTTTGATGCACAGAGCACTTAGTGATAAATAGAATTTAAGGCTTAAGGGGTCATAAAGAGAACCTTTAAGTGCGGCACTGGTAAAGAAAGTTCGTCAGTTTTCGCGTTTCTATCAAAAATATATACACACGAGATTGAATAAGGGCCGTTCACATGCAATGCACGTTAGTTTTCAATGTAGATCCATTGTGCGGTGATGAAATATCAGACAATCCAGTAAGTAAGTTCCGTTCAGCGAAACAAAAAGTGAAACCATTTGTAACCAATTTTTGTTAAATGAACTACAATGGTCAGAAAATTTTTCAATATAGATACCGTCCTTGTTTAAGCATTTGTTGTAGAGTGACACGAATGTTTGAAAGCCCTAGTTGAAGCTCAATGCTTGCTATCCCAACCATTGGATCTGACCTAGTTATTGTACTGAAAACGAATGATGGACAATAAATAATAACTATTAGATTTTTTGTTTTGTTTTGTTTTTAATATTTTTCAAGAATTACTTCTAAGAATGAATATCATGTTCTTGAGAAGATCCAGTTGGAGTGAGATTCGGGATGTAGGGATACTGGATTAAAAATTCTTCTTCTGTGGCCATATGACATCCCTTCTTACCCTTTAACTTTCTTACCATCGCAATGTGTAAGTAAACTTTAAATATGCTTGTAAATTTTGCAACCTTTGGTCCTCAACCCTCGCGTTGAGAATTTGGATGATTGACCGCATCTCGCTTGTTGTTGTTGTGTACCAGCTAGACTGGCAATTTGGGGTGCGCAGCTTCACTTTTCCAGTTGTACCGTAATTTGGTGTGAAGTCCGACTTCAACAGTACACACATGCCGTATGGACCCGTTTATAGGGTAGACAACCCATTCACAGCATAACAACACATTCACACAAAGAAAGGACAGGGACAGAAGAGAGAAAGTAGGTCCATGCCCGAGCCGGGATTCGAACCCGGACCTTCCATTCGCAATCAGACTTCTCTGACCACTAGACAAGGCAGGCAGCGCATCTCGCTTGTGGCATTAATGATTGCTTTTTAAGATTTTGAACTCATACTAAACAAGCGCTTGCATAAATCAGCGACTTCTTAAAATGTCGTTCACACTATTATATTTTAGAGTTGGCATCTTCATGTTGGGTAAAAATATCCTCACTAATTCTTTGGACTTAACTGTTAAAATCTGTTTTGAATGAAATTACAAAGACGCAAAAAAAGTTTCGTCATTTAAGACGATTCTTTTCCCACCAAGTCAGAAACTCATGCTCTATACAAATGAAATTTGTATAGAGAGAAATTATATAGAGAAATTTGTATTTATTATAGCAAAAAGAAATGCTTTGTAACAAAACTACATACTACCATTTCTCCCCATAGGCTTTATCATTCATAGTTCAACTGCAGTGGTGTCAGACTGATGCTCGAAAGTTCGCCATATTGTTTGTTAACTTAGTAGGGGATGGTAGGGCAAAGTGAAAAAGTTAAGATGATTCAGCTTTTTCAAAATGAACAAACTGGAAAATTGATCTAAAAATTACAGTACATAAAAAAAGACTATTTTTTATAAATTGTTTGTTGCATTGTTTTTTTTTTTTTTTTTTTTTTTTTTTTTTTTTTTTTTTTTGCATGCATTGAAACATTATTTTTTACTTTTGGCAGTAAATTTGCGACTTCAAAAAAAAAAAAAAAAGTGGAGATTTTTTTTTTTCATGGGGCAAGTGAAAAATTAAATTCTTTTTTTAATGAAATATTTTCTATTCGATTATAAAAAATATTTTTGATCAAATGAATCTGTATATAAAATTTTGAATGAATAAATGCAAATATAATGAAGCAAGAAAAGAATAATTAAATAAACTAATTAATTTTACATGAAAGAAAATGAATGAATATAAAGAAAATAAGTGACATGAAAGAAAATAAGTGACTGAATGAATAAATAAATGAATTAATTGCTAAATGAATACGTAAGTGACTTAGTAAATGATTGAGTGAGTAAACTAAATAAACTATTTCACTTTTCCCCATCCATTTTGCCCCGCTTGTTTTTGACTAATTGTACAAAATATTTAAAATACAAATAAACTTAATGTGAACTAAATAAATACTCCACCGAATGTTTGAATATCTCAATTAATATTTAAAATGTTAATGACAGGAATTTCATCAGTTTATAATAACAAAAATAATTTTTGACCTACAACAAAATATTACAATATGAGTATCCATTTTTGAAAATTGCCTATATTGTCATATGCTTTAATTTACAGCGGCATTTTTTTCCTGACTGGAATAGACAACATGTGTTACTACATAGTTAAAATATTACCGACAGGTGGAGCTAAAAGCAGAGTAAATAACAATACACCAATTCACTTTGCCCCACATTCCCCTAATATACTTTATTTCACGTTCTATGCAGGAGTTGAACGCTTAATCAAAACAAAAACCGGATACTTGACGTATTTTTAGCTCTGTTCTGGCAATCATAATTTAAAATTTTTGTATCAGTAAGTATAAATTTTGTTAAACTTTACAAATGTCATCCGGATAAACGAGGTTCTAATGTAGATCAAAAACTATTCGGGTACATTTGCTAACGATCCCTCTGAGTAATTCCCAAAGAATTTGCTCTATAGGTCCCCATTACTGGGCCTGGAAGCATGGGCTGAATTCCACGTATCAGCGACTGGCATCCTTTCAACTGTCACCCTCAAAGATCCATACCATTAGCGATCCTCGTCTTTTGATGCTTAAAGAAAGTCTGCAGGGGGAAAGATAATTCAGTTGTGTCGAGAGCTTGGTCTTTAAGAGCCAAACTTTGGCCATAAATTAAGTCCACTTGGTTTCCTTGATACCTAAAACAAGGTTTTCTTCTAAGACTTTATAACGCATTGAATAATAAATACTCAGTCGGTCTTTAGGGAGCAAAACAGATGCAATCAAGTAAATGGTTACATTTCAACCGACTTGATTTAATAAATAGTCTCAAGATCTAGTTACTAAAGGAGATAGACCAAATAAAAACATTAAAATTTTAACATTTATTAAAAAATATATATATTTCCATGCAGCAACTTTTCTGCAAACAACTCATTTCAAATCTGTAGAAAATGTCAAGTTTTGAAGCCGCTAAAATGTTAAAAAAATTTAGTACATTTTTCGTACAAATCACATGGTTTATTGATGATACAATTAGTTTGTAATCAGCCGTGGATCCAATGTAAGGAGGGGGGGGAGTTAAAAGAATATAGCCCCTCATACCAAAACTTACAGTGGATTAAATTGAAATTAAAAAAAATTTTAGTACTGCACGACTTTTACAAAGTTTAACTTGTATTCTGTTTAAGTATATATGTAAAATGCAATGCATACACTAATATACAGCTGCAGGCTGCAGATGTATATGTGGGATAAGGAGGCTGTAGCTCTCCCCTCTCCTTCGGCCCAAACTTATAATAGATTAAATTGTGATTTTTTTCAATGGTGTGAAATGGTTTGGAAGAAAGAGTTTCGTTCTGCGTTAGACATCTTTCGATGATAAAACGAAACTTGGATGAAAATAATTCAGGTACTTATCCATCCCCACAGCAGATAGTTAAATTATGTGTCAGCAAGATTCAATTTCAGTCAAGAATGCAGAAGGATTGGGCAAGCAATCGGGAACTTTGATAATGGTTCATTTTTTAATTACAACTCTTGTTAATTGTTGCTTTGATTCTGAATAAATGATATTAAGTATTTGCGTTTCGATTTCTTGTACTTTTATGACGCTCATTTTACCAATACGATCTTCAGTTTTCCTTTGATCAAGTAACATCCGAAATATACACAAAATTTGGCGTGTTCTTTATAAATTTCCTCGGTAAATAATAAATAACAATTCAAGGTCACTGGAGGCATCCATCTGGTTACATTTAGCGCTTTTTTCATGCATTTCTGTGCACTATTTTATCCCAAACTTTTTGGAGCTCTGAATACATTCTACTTACAAAAATGTTTTAAAACAGGACTACAGTCGAATCTGGAAGTAGTTCATTATTTTATAACAGTAACAAGCTCAGATTATGATAAACTACATCTCCAGAATCCGACAATTACAAATTAAAGTGAAAAAAAAGAAGATCGGCAAAGGTGACTTGAAATGTTTGCATTTTTAAACTTAATCCATTGAAAGGAAGCGGAAAGTAGCATATCTTCTACTGCTGCGGGTGTACATGTTTCGGCTGTGAACGTACAGTTACACCAGCAACACGTAAAAATAATTATTTTCTTAACACAAGAAAACTTTTTAAAAAGTTAATACTTCGTATTATGATACATAATGGTTCCTTGCATTCAAATACGCCAAAACTAAAATCCAAAGTTTAAAATTCCGTGAATAAAGTGCAAATATGGGTAAAAATATTGCATTTGCGCAAATGGATTGAGCTAACTACGACTTAGCATAATATCATTCATATTTGTTCATTTCGTTCGAAAACAAGCTTCTCCCTTCCTCATTTCTGGGGAAACAACACCCCAATAGTAGTTATTTAATATTGTTAATATTATTAACCTGAATCCGAAATTCTTTGAGTTCTAGTTAAATTAACCCGGGCTATAGAAGGAAAATAAAGAGACTTTATACTTTGAAGTACAATGTAAAATTCTATTGAAGTAAGACCATGCAATTCATTTTATCTGGGCTTGCGTGTTTTTTCAAATATCTTTTGAAATCCTGCAACACCCTCTCCCCCCCCTCCCCCCATCAATTCTTTTTTCCTCTTTGAGTAGGATAAGAGGTAATGCAGGACACGTGGGGAAAGAGCACAACCAAGCTTAGCCAACCAAGCAGCAGACGATCCATGTACGTCCATAAGTCGGAGCATACCAGTTCCAAACTCATTTCAAAAACAAAATTTATCGGAATACCTGAAAGACGGCAGGAAGAAACGTAGGCAAAATGAATCAACAGGCAGATTGGCAACTCCAACTTCCCAACTCCTTCTTTCAAAACCAGGATCAAGATCAAGAACAGTTCTGACACCATCTTTGTAAACGGCCATCTGTTCCTTCCCTCTCTAGATTCAAAGCAATTTCATCTCCCCCCCCCTGATCATTACCTTTACCTCTGTCCTTAATTCACGTCTCAATCCCACCTAAAAATTAACAATAGCTTCACAATACCAAGCAATATTCTTCAAGCTCTTTCGCAGCCATCTGGTAGAAAATCAATCTGAATTTTAACTAACGAACTGGGGCTACCTGCAACCACGAGTTCTAAGAAATTAGCTGAATTTTCCATTTTGTTTTTCCATCTCCACCATGTGTAAATATTGGTGGAGGAAATGAACACACGTTGCTGTACAAATGGAACTCACTAGGCCGTTTCTTCTCTATTGCAATAATTTTGCAATTGTATGTCATATAGTGTGCCTGCTACCAGGCATTTATACTTGGATTAACATAAAATTTTTTAATACTCAATGTATATTTAACTTTTCTACATTATTATTATTGTTATTATTATTAGTATTTTAATTCTGGTATATGTACATATGTAACAGCATTTTCACTTTATGACTTTCAATAGAAACTCGCAGCTCCAATGTGGCATTTCAAACATACTAACGTAAAGTCGCTTATACGTATTAGATATCTCTTAATGTATAGCTATTTCTGTTTATATTACTCTAGATTAATTCTGGTTTATATACCTTATATAGTTCTAAAAAAGTGAGTTGAATTTTTCAGGCCTTTTTTCTCATCCTCATCATTATGTAAACAACAGTAAGAAATATAAACATGCTGTTTCACAAATAGAAACCACTAAGCCGTTTCTTTTTACTTCCTTTTACAAAAAAGGAAGTATTGTATTCGCAAAAAAAAATTCACCCAAAAATCGGCCTTAATTTCCATTTTGCTCACCCCCAAATGAATGTTGAGTTTTTTTTCAACCCGATAACACATGGATATGTGCCTAGGAACGTACAGACAGCCGAAATATCCATTTTGACGATCCCCGAGTTAATTACAACGAGTTTTCTCGTGGCGTCTGTATGTACGTATGTATATGTGTATGTGTGTATGTATGTCGCATAACTCAAGAACGGAATGTCCTAGAAAGTTGAAATTTGATACGTAGAGTTCTAGCAGGGTCTAGTTGTGCACCTTTCTTTTTGGTTGCATTCGTATGCTCCAAAAGGGGTCTCTTGCCCCTTTTTGGGGGGAAATCATTGTTAATTTCGATGCAAACTCAAGTGGTGTTATAATTTGGCGGACACTTGGCGATAGATCGCTATTCTTTTGGTCGCCAAGTTTTGTCGCCAACTTGGCGACAAATTTGGCGATTTTTTGTTATTTTTAAAATCTGGTTTCGATTTGGCCACTGTTGGTGATATTTAGAGAGAAAACCATTGAATCACATTAAAATTGCCAATAATGAGAAAATGATATTAAATTGGAGTAAAAGGAAGTCATGTAATGCACATATCAGCTCGTTTTACTTCCTTTTACAAAGAAAGGAAGAATTGCATTCGCGAAATTTTTTTTACTTAAAATCGACCTTAATTTCCATTTTGATCACCCCAAATGAATGTTGAGTTTTTTTTTGGCTCGACCACACGTGGATAAGTGCCTAAGAACGTATAGACACGCGAAATAACCATTTTGACGATTCCCGAGTTAATTACAACGAGTTTTCTCGTGACTTCTGTATGTACGTATGGTTGTATGTGCGGATGTGCGTATGAGCGTATGTATGTCGTATAACTCAAGAACGGTAAGTTCTAGAAAGTTGAAATTTATTACGTAGACTCCTAGTGGGTTCTAGTTGTGCACCTTCCCTTTTGGTTGCATTCGGGTGTTTCTAAAGGGGTCTTTTGCCCTTTTTCTGGGGGAAATCATTGTTAATTTCGATGTAAACTCAAATGGTGTCATAATTTGGCGGACACTCGGCGGTATTTCGCCAGTATTTTGGTCACCAAGTTTTGTGGCCAACGTGGCGACAAATTTGGCAATTTTTTTGGCGATCTGTATTTATATCTATATCTATCTAAATAGATAAGTAGGTAGATAGATATATAGATAGAGAGACATATATATATATATATATATATATATATATATATATATATATATATATATATATATATAGATAATTAAATAAATATGTAATGTAATGTGGTATATTATGATATAAAATAATTAATACTATTTTCTTTTAGAAAACTAAAAGAAAAGAGTAATATGCTAAAAAGTGCATGGTTTTCAAAATAAATAAACAAATAAATAAAAAACAATTTATAATGAAATATATAAATAAATAAACACATAAAACTAACTTTCTAAGCCGGGCTGATGAGTGCTAATAAGCACGAAACTGCAGTCCTCGGCTGGAATGACTGAGTTGGCGGTGCATTTTGTTTTATATATATAGGGGTTCATAAACAGTTTTAAATGAATAAGGAATTTGAATGAAAGGTGCAGTTGTAATGAATGTTAATTTGGAGCTGTCCTGAAAATAAGCAATATAACTTTTTTTTTTGATGATTTTTTTTCCACATGCTTTTTGATCGGTAAATTAACCGAAAAAATAATGAAGACTATAACTGTGGGCAAAATAAGCATAACTGAAAATTGTTCGCGTGAAAACAGTAAATCAATTAATAAATAGGAAAGGTAAAGTTATAATTTACAAAACAGCAAATATTAGAAGTTCGCATAATGAAACAATAGTGTCGTTACCTTAGTATAATAACAAAACGACGCTAGACCCATCGTTCAAGATTAATAATGGTCGATAACTGACAAAAAATTAATAGATAAAGACCAACACACACTATGCATCTTTTCACAATATAATAACTTTAGAAGTGCTACAGTAAACCAACCATACGGTACAGAACTTGCTTTAATACCGCTGTTTGAAACAGTTCAAGAAATAATTAGGACCAGCATTTTGTTTGGCTTAGAAGCCCATATGCAAAATTCATGATATCTGCATAGGTTGCTGACAAAAAAAAAAGTGAACCCTCTGGAACTCAGAAGATAAATATGCCAAACATACTTAGTTAAACACAGCAAGATAACAAAATCAGAGTAACTCTTCAAAAAATCCAATTTCCTTATACAACCCTAGTTTCAAATGATGTCAGATTTGATGGAAAGGATCCCCCAGTTGTAGTACATACAAAAACATATGATAACCTTACTGTGGTAAAAAATCTATTAGAAAATTCAGTTAGATCGAATTTATGACAATGCTTTGAAATCCTTCATACCGAGTAGCTTAGATGACAATTGTGAGAAGAGGGGGTCGGGGGGATTTTTGAAATTGCTTTTTCAATCACAACTGAGTTCTAAACTTCACTGTATTCGTTTAAATTTAGGTTCATAAAATGTCTAGGACTTATTTTCAGCATTATTTAGCAAACATAGTCAGATTTACGCTATTTTTCTTACATTTTTCAGTGTTGAACATTATTATAATTATTTTAAGGAATTAAAATTGTTTTTCAAATCACATAGTTTTTTGATTAAGCATTGCAGCACTCATATTTTTCTGTCTTCCATTAAAGCATGCAAATTTGGTATAAAAATGAGCGATTTTAAGTGTTGAAGAGTTTTCAAAAAACCTGTACCCACTCGTGCCTATCGTCCTACATATAGGACGGTAATATAATAGTGAATAAAAATTAAAATTTCAACGCGGGATTTTGAAAATTATTTTTCCAGTTTATTTCGCACCATTATAAAGATAATTAGCAGAAAAAATTAAGAAGTTCGACTATGGGCATTAATGGGTTAGATCAAAAAATTCCCTTTAGATGGTATTTTTAATCAAAAACCCTCTCCAGAAAATATTTTTGTTAAAAAAAAAAAACTCCAGGAGGTATTTTTCATCAAAACCCCTCTCCAGAAGATAGCTTTGATTTAAAAAAAAAAACCCTCCAAAAGGTATTTCTGGTTGCGTTAGTGAGTCATATTGTAGCATTTTCCCCGCCCCCATAAGCAAACGCTTTTTTGTTTTCTTTCTTTTTTTTTAGCCTCCAATGGGGCCCTTCATCCGGTTAAGCTAGAAATGACAGGTACGGAAGGTATCAAGAGTCAAAATAAAACATATCAAAATACTGAATTTTTACCGAGCTCGAAAAGTCTCCTCTTTATTTTGAATCTGATGAAACTGAATAATAAAATTGCTTTCATGCAAGCAAACTTTGAATTTATATCGACTTAAGAAAATAAAAGAAATCAAAGCCAGTGTATAGCGAATACCGTAGGCAAATAGGCGTGTCCAACGCTTAAAGAATCACAAACATACAGATACTCTTTGAACAAACATTTTCAAAATCCATTTTTCTTCGCAATGTTTATTGAATCTGAGCAAAGAATTTTTTTTTTTCACCGAAGCTGTTTTATTAACTTGTTGAATGAAAACAGAGCGAAAAGTGTTTAAATACACACAAAAGTAATAGAATTCCTTTTTTCAGTGAGTACACACAACTGTTCCGTGTTTCGATTCTCAAATATTTCTTTCATATAAATCATTATTGCTCATCTTTTGTTTTCCAATAGTTATCGGCATTTTAAGAAGAAGATCAAATCGAGTTGAAGTGTTTCCATTGGAAAAAAGCATTGAAAGTATTCGATTGCTTAAGAGTCGTTGTACATAGTATACGTTCAATAACTATGTTAATTTTCCATATTCGTATATACTGCTAAAATATGGCTATAGATATAAATAAGGAACACTCTTTATACAGAGGTTTTCAGACACGGAGGCGTGAAGTAGTGCAAAAAAAAAAAGAATTTGAAAAATATAGTTTTGAACATATTTGAATAAATGAAAATATGAATTGAAAAGTACGTTTGGGCTTGAAAAGTATAGTGAGCTATAACAATGTTTTATCGCATTTTACAGCAATCTACAAATTTTGAAATTTCACATAGTTATTTTCAAAAATAAGACACAATGATTCAAGGCCCATGATGTGTGATGGTGAAATACTAGTGAATACTGCATCATTGATTTTTTTAGAGGTTTATTTGAGCGCGTTTTTAATTGCATTTTGGGGAGTTTTCGTTCTAAGAGGTGGTCGGTAACATTTGAGGAGGTGCACCATTGACCTTGGGAGAATGGGCACCCCTGAAATAATAGATCATCTCCAACGATTACAAAAGAAAATACCTTTTAGAGGGGAATACCAGGACTTAGCAGTTGACCAGTTGCCGATCTGGCTTGCTAACCTTTTCAGTTCTATAAGCTCTGAAGTTAAATATTGAAGTTTGTCCTGTTTTTTTTTTTTTTTTTGCTAATATTCAGGTAGCATGATGAAACAAAATTTATAAATTATTTAAATTCATCCACTTATGCTTGAAATTAGGAGACATAACTGTTCCATAATGCTCCTTAAAGTGTTAAATTGACCAATGCGTAAGTGACATTTCGCTGACGTCTTTTTTATCCAATTCTATCGGCATCTACCCAAAAGTGGATCTCATTTATTATTTGAATTTAAAATGCAACTGATTTATATTATGCTTCACTACCATAAGTGTGTTTTATGTGCATAATACTTTTAAAAATTCACTGCGCTATGTTCTGTACCGAAAGCATTCTTAGCTATCCGTGAGTCATTTCTTATTGCTTTGATAGGTGTGGGAACAAAAGGGCGAAGTTAACTTACACTTACTGAAAGATAAAAGTTGCATCCGCTCACAGTCCACTGCGGAAACACGCCATTGTTCCTTTTATTTTACATACTTTAACTTGTATCCTTTTACTTTATGCACTAAAAGAAAACCTTTCCAAGGTTTTATTTCTTACACCAATGAGTGTGAGTAAATGGGTCATATTTATGCAATACTGAAATTATGTGAAATTACCCCTCTATCCCCCTCCAAAAAAGAAAAGTACTGCAATACTAAAAGGAAAGTCATTAATTTGTAAATAAGTTATGCATATAAAAGTAATAATTAATGATTGTTTTGTAAAAACTGCAAAATAAAGGATTATGCTTTCAACACAAGCCATAAGCACAGTGTAATGTAATAAAAGATGGTGGTATATTTTCTTCAATATACATTCCAAAACTTAACATGGATGTAATGGCGCAGAGGGGAGGGGGGTGGTGACACTCATCAAAGGTCTTGGTTTTAACATTATTTCTAATCATAATACTATAGTTTAGACACATGTAAAAAGTGTTTTGATCAAAAAAAAAAAAAAACTCTCCACAAAGGAAATTCTGGCTGCGCTAGTTCATTGAAGTGATAGTTCAAAGAAAAGAATTTAGTTTCGCCTTGTATGTCCTCTTTTCTAAGCTGAGCTGTGAGTGTAGTTTTAATCTAAAAGGAATTATCCAGACTAGTCAATGTTACCAAAAAATCAATCAATCAATAAATAAATAAATAAAATAAATAAAAAATTTGGAAATATCACCAGAGCATAAGTTTTTGTAGACTCAATTTAGTTAATGTATTCTCTTGAAAATGAGTTATGAAATGAGAGTAACAATTAAACACTGTTTGCACAGCATTTGGCACAGCCAGTTTAATGAATTTTTTGAAAAATAAATAAATATTTAGTTGATTAAAACAAAATGAAATTAAAAAAAGGAGACCTAAACTTTCATGTCACAGCAATAAATTCAAATAAGAACATTTTATTCTATAAAGTGCAATTTTAAAAGGCATACCTGCACCTGTACTTTGTAAGCGATTTTAGAAAATTAAATTATATGTGAGTCTCCTGAAGTAAATAGATTGCTAGTAATTATATGTTAGGTTCCAAAGTTTTTGTAACTTCATTCCTTATCATTCTAGAATGAAATGCTCTTACCAGCAATACATTCAAATAAGAAAATTTCATTCTATCAAAGTACATTTTTAAAAGGCATAATTACATTTGTACTTTGTAAGCGATTTTAGAAAACTAAATATATCTGTAAATCTTCTGAAGTAAATGGATTGCAATCAAATATGTGTTAAGTTCTAAAGTTTTTGTAATTTCCATCCTTATCAGAAGTAAGGGACTTTTTGGAGTTACCTTTATTAGCTTATTTTTTCTCTATACATATATCTGAAAGACAAAAGTTGAAAATTTGGTTTTTCCTAATATCTTCGTAATTTTCCCCCCATTATTTTATGCAAAGTTTAAAATTTTCTGAGCTTAGAAAAAAATATCAAAACTTCATCAATATTAACACATACCCGAGCGGTTTAACTTTTATAGTTGAAAATTAAGAATGGGAAAGGAAAAAAAAAATCTCCTACTCAGTGGGAAAGTAGCAAAAGAAAATTTTAATTTATGGGTCGACAAAAAGCGTTCGCTTATTTTATTTTAAAACATACACTTATTAATGTCTCAGCTTGTTCATTACCTCTAAAGCATTATCAAAAAGCAAAGAGTAATTTATACCCTCCCTTCGCCATCTTCTCAACCATAAGGTGCTCCTAGTTGCGCAACTGGATTTTGGGACCAACTAATTAATGCTGCGGGGGTGTATGCTAATAATCAAACATTAAAGGAAGCTCCCTACCTGATTTTTCACAGCTGACTTGTCCAGATGGATGAAGCTGCTTGTGGCGTAAGCTCTACACTAGCTACCGGAATCTGCCCGCTAGGCATTAAAAGGGTCAAGCCGGTAGAACCGGGGGAGTTAAGAAAAACAAAATTAGGCGCATCCCTAAAAATAAAAAAAAAAAATGTGGGGGTGAAAAATGCTCGGTAAATCTCCTTTATAACTCTTTGGCCGGCATTTCTTCATTTTTATTTTGTTCTGGTTTTTGTGTGTGCGTTATCCGAGGAGTTTATTACGTTGTGAGGGTGAGCTGCGTGCAGTTTCCTGGGTGTTAAAGTGCTGCTAGGGTAGGTGGGAAGTTCTGTGTCAGACATGGCATGTTTTACAACGTCTTTTAATCACCTTTCCCTTTTATTCTTAAGGCCTGTTAGGCTCGTAAAAGCGGCCTTCAATATCCCCAGGCGAAAATTTATTGAATCCGCGTAATTCCCTGGAAAAATGGAAGATAAACCCATGCTGGACTCTGACAGCAACCTTATCTGAGGGGATTATTCCGACCCCTTAGCTCCGCCTACAGAATATAGTTCCGACCAATGGCCTGCGATGTCCTAGGGTAGCCTAGCAACGAGTGAGGCATTTATGGGGGGTGCTTTGTCAAGCAGATAGAAGGTGGGATTCTTGAGACAAGTATTTGCATACGTGTAAGCTGAGCCCCGGGCGCGCATTTTATGGACCAGTAGCCAATCATTTATGGAGTTTCTAGAAATAGAGCCATGGTTCGGAACGTTACGACATGCCTGACGCTTTGCATTTCAGGGGGTTGGTAGGCATTGGATCATTCGAACTTCCACCTCAGTGTCATGGCGATAACAACTTGCTGATTGGAATTAAAACAACGATAAAGAAAATGAACTACCCTTCTCTTGCTACATGGAATTCATATTCCTTAAGAATAGGAAAACATCAAAACAAGAAAAAATAATCGCAGTCTCGAAAACAATTTCGTTTATTTTGTTTCTCTAACAAGAAACCCACTTTTCTAAGAATAAAATCTGCCTTATGCTTTGCATTTCAGTGACAGTCACGCATTATCTTTGGATCCTTCCAATTTACATGAAGGTCAAGACATGAATATTGTACCACGTTTTAGGGCTTCCTTGTTGCCTTTAACGTTTGCAAAAGTGAAGCAGCGCACCCCGAATTGCTAGCCTAAACAACAACAGAGATGCTGTGCCATGCTGACTTATAATGATGTTGTCAGAATGGCATTGTCGTTGGTCTAATAAACAATTCCATTATGCTTAGTACAACAACGTATAAGGGCAGTGTAGAGTTTTTTTTTCTTAAGAAATTGCGTCCATTTTTTACGAGACGTTGTATTGTTAAGTTTTACAGCTGTTAAACTATTTTAAACTTTCTTACATTAATACACTTCTTTACAAATCACATTGCTTTTGTTTGGTTGGGAAACTTTCGCATATTTGACTCCTATGGTTATCACTTTAAAGAAAGAAAATTTTCTGTTGCATTTTCTCAAAGGATAAACAAGAACTCAATAAATTTTATAACATTTAAAAGTGTAAACTTCTTATACAATGCTGTCGTTCGATAAGCCAAAATAAAATTAACTTTAAAAAAAAAGAGGGGGGAGGAGAAAAGAAGTGATTCTTTAAAAAAAAGAAAAAAAGAAATCTTCAAAATAAAGAAAATAGGTTTTTTTTTATATTGGGAAAATATATTTCTGAAAATATTTTGTTTACATGTCAGAAGAAAGAATTGCTACTTCGACTATGTGAATGATAAGCGTAAGCTCCTGAAATTACAAAAATGGGGCGCTCCTAATATACTGCCGTGGGCAGGTAAAGAGCAGTAACTTCAAAGTTTTCATTTTTCATTTTTTTTTTTTTTTTTCATTTTTGTCATCTATTGTATGTTAGCTTTATTGTACAAGCTTGCTTATTTGGTTTTCGCTGGTAAAAAGGTGCGAAAAAAATGTCTAATTCCAGCATTTCCCCTATTGTTAGTAATGAATCAAAACACACATTTCTTCAAATATCTCGGAAACTCATTTCTGCAGATGCTGCCATTTAACTTGCCCACGGCAGAAATCAATAGTGGATTAAACCAACAAAATGAAGACATGCTTACCAAACATATATCCGTTTCTGCTACCTGTTGTGAGTGTTAAAAGGAAACAAGTGATGGTGCAAATAGGGTCAAAAAACCTAAATAGCGATTTATCATTCTAAAGAAAGGCTGAGCATTATATACAATGCCTAGGGAAATTATATAAGAATTCTTTTGTTTTATACTTCGTTTTAAAATGTCCGGCAACAATGTCGAGGCATTCTATAGAGTGTTGGTGTTTACCACTGAAACTTTGGTAAAAATAGAAAATTGAAAACGAAACACCTTGCAATCGACTTGTAGATCACATTTGATTCAACGCCGAGTAATGTTTCAAAATACCGATGA
This sequence comes from Uloborus diversus, assembly GCF_026930045.1. Taxonomy (NCBI): domain Eukaryota; kingdom Metazoa; phylum Arthropoda; class Arachnida; order Araneae; family Uloboridae; genus Uloborus; species Uloborus diversus. The sequence goes on from NC_072740.1 coordinate 114,621,697, forward strand.
AAGCGTAAAGAGTTTCATAAGAGAATAAGAGAGAAATAATTTTTTCGGAGAGGATTAACTGAATGTAGATAAATTAACTTTTACTTAACAAGTGAAAATTCTATTTCTGTCTAGTACAAAAAATAGCATGATTTTCTGAATAACAATGTTTTTATTTAAAAAAATAGCATGATTTTCTGAATAACAATGTTTTTATTTCTGAAACAATAAATTGGAATACAACTAAAAAAGTATAGAATTTAGTTTTGCAATGTTTTTGTAGTTGTACTAATTGTTGAAATTTATACTTGCTCGACAGTTCACATTCGAGCTCTTAAATGACCGACTACTGGTACTTTTATCAATTTTCTTTAAAATTTAGGAAATTTTGTTCAAACCTCCAATCGATATTGTTCACGCCTATGTAATAGCTTTTATCTGTACTAGTAGGGGAATGTAGGGCAAAGTGAAATGGTGTAACGCGCCACCTACCTAGTAATATTTTAATTATGTAGTAACACATGTAGTCTATTCCAGTCAAGAAAAAGTTACCTCTGAAAATCAAAGAATATGAAATTATAAGCAATTTTCAAAAGTTGATACTCATATTGTAATATTTTGATGTTTGTCAAAAATTATTTTTGTTATTGTTAAATGATAAAGTTACTATTAAAAACATTTTAAATATTAAATGAGACCTACTAATATTCGGTGCAGTATTTATTTGTTTAATACATATTAAGCTTATTTGTATTTTATATGCTTTGTACAGTTAGTCTAGTGCATGCGGGGCAAAGTGGATAGGGCGAAGGGAAATAGTTCATTTCATTTACTTATGCAATCCTTTGTCAAATCACCTACATATTCATTTTTTTAATTATTTCATTTATTTTTTCATTTAATGATTCCCTTATTTATTCATTCATTCAGTTAATTTTCTTATTGATTCACTGTTTTATTCACTCATTTATTTTCCCATTATTTATGTTATGCATCCGTTTATTGTTTCATTTCCTTTTCGTTTATTCGTTTACTCTTTTAATTACTTTTTTATTTGATCAAAAATACCTATTTAATAACCGGATAGAAAATATTTTATTAAGAAAAATAGTTGTGTATTCATTTTTTTTGTTCACAATTTAGTTGTGTATTCATTTTTCACTTTGTCCCATAGAAAAAATAAGTGAAAATATTCCGTTTTTTTTTTTCTTTGTTTTTTTTTTTTTTTGAAGGTTCAAATTTACTGCCAAAAATAAAAAATAATGTTTCAATGCAAGTTTTATAAATATACTAACTTATTATATTGTTCTTTCTTCATGCACCGTATTTTTCAGAACAAATTTCCAACTTGTTCATTTTGGAAAAAAGTCCGTTACCTCAACTATTTCCCTTTGCCCCATATTTCCCTACTTTGTTTCAGCCAATACATGTATGGAAATGAACATTGATTTGACATTTAATATTGCATTCCATTTCGCGACATCGAGCCAGTGCAACGCCGAAAGTTACTCAACACCGGCGGCGACTCCGGCTACCCAATGCCGCCTTCGCTCAAGTCTCCCATCCGTTGGCAATAATTTAGTTTCGACCAATGTTTCCCAACATCTTTTGCCGATTGGACCGGTAAAGCTTTCTGTATTGTTTTAAATTCAGTTCTTGATTGTTATTTTGCTAACTCATTTAGTTGTGTATTCATTCTTTTTTTTTTCAAAGAAAAACATTTTAAACAAATAGACAATTTTTCATTAAAATATATTCCAAGTATCATGATATGGGGCAAAGTGATAAACTATTGTGTCTTAAATATTTCCCTTAGCTCCATATTCCCCTACATAAGTAAATTAATTTTTGAGAAAAATCAAGAGAAATTATAAAAAGTACATCCAAACCTGTTTTTATAAGGTCTTCTTTTTATGCGATTTTTTTTGTGCGTTTTTTTTTTTTTTGTGCAAATTTGTTTTGTGCGGTATATTAAAATTTCAATCAGATTGGGATTCAATTGACGAATTTTTTTTTAAAAACGAGTGAGAGGTAGTATCCTCCAAGTGACGACACATAGGCACCCCGATGGGATGTTACTGTGACCTCCCCAAAATTTCCTTATTCGGGAAATTTTATCCGAGTACTCGGCAAAAATTATCCCTTGGTTTATTTTGATTTCATTTAAATATTACAACTTTGTAAGTTTTTGGGTTATTTTCTATGTGAGACTTTTTTTATGCGATCCTCATCCACCACAGAAAAAAATATTTTAAAACTGTGTTGATATATATATATATATATATGCGATTTTGTTTTTGCCCTGTCCACCGCATAAAAACAGGTTTGGGTGCAATTGCAAAACTGAAGCAAGCATTTTTTACACAGCGTTATTACTATTGTTTGAATAGGGAACCTTTTTTACGCAGACAGGAGAAGATCTCCGCTGACAGATAGAATTTTTTCCTGAAAATCTCTGCTTTAGATCATTTCATTGAAAAAATTCGACTCCTTCAGTATTAAACTTTAAGATAATTGAAAAGTTGAGACTAGGTTAAAATAATCAGGATCCAAGTGTTACTTAAGGTATTTTTCCCAAAAAAAGATTTTTCACCACTGAAGGTAGGTAGTAACTAAAGGAAAGACGATGTTGCAGAAAAGTACATATTTTTCGTCAAAATAATCAACAAATACTGTTGTCTCGTACTTTTTTCTTTATGCCCCTTAAACGTACATGCCATGCAAGATATCTTTTCTGTGTTTTTATGGCTTAATTCGTACATTTTATTTCACTTCTACATTCTATCCTTCTGCCTTTAGTTTCAGGACAACATCTTTTTACAGCAGACGTTTCTCCTGGGATGTCACAAACAATCTTGCAAATTCATAAAATACGCCGCCAGCTCAGTTATTCCATCCGGGGACTGCGTTTCGTGCGTTTTAGCACTCATCAACCCGGAATAGGAAGTAACTGAGCTGGAGGCGGAAAACCTCTTAAAGGGGCCAAGAGAGCCAAACAAACTGGTAGCTAATGTAGAATTAGCACACCAGACAGGGTGACCGCATTAACGGGGCGGTTCAACTGAAAGATTGTAGGCAAAGCTAGGCAGTTTGCAGTAAGTTGCCGCCCTGAGGCAGAAATACATAAAATACGCCACCAGTTCAATTACTCCATCCGAGGACTGCAGTTTCGTGCTTTTTAGCACTCTTCAGCCTGGAATAGGAAGTAACTGAACTGGAGGCGGAAATGGTGATTTGAACCACACCATTGCTGCGGTCGCTCGTCTGGTGTGCTATTTCTATATTAGCTACCACTTTGTTTGGTTCTATTGGCTCCCTTAAGGGGACTCTGGACGTTCAAAAGGAAGAAATGTTTGTCAAATTTCTGGGCAGTTTTGAAATTTTTATTTTTTGAATTTATTTGAACATGAGGACAATTTTGTGAGTTTTGTTTTATTTATCATAGTATAGAGAATGACTTAAAATAAGTTTCAGTGTTGTGAAATCAAAATAATTACGCAAGGGACTTTTCAAAGTCTTGTTAATTATCGTTAAGGTTATTTACATTTTTTTTAAATAATTGGTCTTCTAATTAAAATTTTTAATGAAATCTCTTAATTAAGCTTGTACCAGTGTTTAAAGTATATGGTTAAAATTTCATGCAAATCCATCAATAATTAAAAGAAGTTTGTTTTCAAGGTCCAGTGTCCCCTTAAGAGGTTTCCCGCCTATTCCGGATTACTTTCTATTCCGGGTTGATGAGTGCTAAAAAGCACGAAACTGCAGTCCTTGGATGGAACAACTGAGCTGGCGGCGTATTTTCTGTATTTTTGCCTTAGCCCTGGCTTAGGGCGGCAACCAGGGCCCAATTTCCCAATAGGTAGAGTGGGCAGCTGCCTAGTGCGGCAAAATTTTCAGGGGCGGCAAATTTTGCTTTAACTAGTTTTTTTTTTTTTTCATTATTACTCTTGAAGTGAACTAGTAGATTACTTTCATTATCCATAGTGACATCCTTTTTCTTGTAATTGAATAATGTTTACTTTCACTCATCTTATCAAAAAATAAATTGTAAAATAATGAATTATTTTTCAAATGTGGTAGTGTATGGTAGTGGAAGAGAAAAACGGTGTCGGTTGAAGAAAAGCAAGTGTCATTGCGTTTGTCCAGAAGCTCCAACAACATTGGAGTTTGACTAAGATTTTTAGTGCCTAAGTAAAGTTTATTTAATTATGGTTTCTTCAGTGATTAACGTGTATAATTTCTCTTCTACATTCTTAATATTAAAAACATTTCTGTTAATAGTGTTGAGTCTGGGCGGCAAATGAGAATGAGGGGCGAGCGAAAAAGGCTGAATGATTTTAAATGAAGAAAACATGCTTAGTTAAAAAACGATGAACAAAAATGAATCTTCATAAAGTTTTTAGAAAGTGATACATATTTTTCAAATGGGCAGCTTGCAAAAGCAGAATCTTTGAACTTTTGGAATGTAATCCAGTAACAATTTACAAGTGAAATACTATCGAGCAATGAGGAGTGGTAAGACAGGTAAAGTGAGTGAACGTAGTAACACTGAGGAAATTATTTCAATCGTTGATTTAAATAATTTCCTCCATAGATGAAAACAATTCTAAATTTGCCGAATGATAAAATACGAGCATGCACGATGTCAAACGTTCATAACACCTAATCAGAAGGAACGTTAAGCATTAAAAAAAAAAGAGAGAAAAAAAGAAAAAAAAATTAAGAAAGAAAAACGAATGTCAATGTTGCAATTTTGTCTCCATATTTTCCAAATAAGGAATATTTTGGGAGGTCATATTGACCTGCCATCGGGGCACCCCTGAATATAAAATGCCACCATTTCTTCATAAGCTTGACAGTTTCAATTTCGGGAACACTATTTTTTTTTTTTTTTTTTTTTTTTTTTTGATCCCGGAAATTTTGCATTCTTTTTTGCTTGGGGGTTGGGGGCGGAAAATTGCAGATCTGCCTAGGGGCGGCATGGAGCTAAATTTGGCACTTACTGCAAAAAATCTTGCAAATTGTCAGAAAGATACAACATTCCTCTTCATTTGTTTTTTTTTTTTTCTTCTGCGTAAAAAAAGAACGAAATATAACCGTTGCGCGTAAATCTTCAAATTAAATGAAGCATTTATTTTCCCCAAATCTCACTTCATCGTTTTGCAAGTTTTTCCAGTGAGTTTTTTTCCTTTGCTTATAATCTTCCTAACAGTGAAATCCCATTACAACGAAATTGAAGGGACTGCAAAGTTAGTTCGCTGTAAGGGGAATTTTGTTTTAATGGAATTTAAGCAATGTAATGGTCATTAAAACTAGACTGAACATTTATTTCGTTCAAATGGATTTTTCGCTGTATTGGCATTCGCTATACCAAAATTTTACTGTACTAAGCATTTACTTTCCCTCACTAGCGCAGTCAAGAATACCTTCTGGAGGGGGTGTTTTGATCAAAAAAGCCCTTTCATATGCATAAACTACTGCATTAGAATTTGCATTTACGTTAAAACCAATGGCTCTGGGGTGTTTTCACTCCCAAATCCCAACCTTCGTTGCGCCACTGGTTTCCCTAAATCCTGTTTCACCTTTTCGAATGTTTGGCCACCACGATTTGGTTTGTTCTTACTTTTCTTGTTTGAAAACTTTAATAGCATATTACTTAGTTTAGACTAAGGCTGAAAGAAGAGATTGAAGGAAAAATAATGAATTGTAGTATTTACTCACAATCTTCCAACTACTAAGCTTTTAGTTACTCCACATCTTGCTTCATCTTTTCGAAAGTTGAGTCACCTCTATTTGAATTTTTCCCTACCTTCTTTTTTGTTTAAAATTTTTAATAAACTTCTTAGATTATTAAGAAACTAATGTCGAATGAAGGAGAGAATGAGAAAATCACCAAAACGCATCAAATGCTCATCACCAAACGATGCGAGCAAGACGACGCAAGCTTTCACACTTGGGTGTGCCATCCTGCATTAAAATCCAGGGCATTTTTTTCCCCTTCGTGGTTAAAATAAATCACATGTCATTTCAACTGTTGTGTGTCAATTTTTAAATATGTACATACATCATTACGTGCATTATGGAATTTTTCAAAAGCAATCATTTTTTATTCATACGGTACAACAATGATCCATTCAAATAGTTAAGTGTCGCACTAGCTGTATTCGTATAGTAAGGAAATGTGGGGTAAATGGAAATAGTCAAGATAACTTACCTTTTTCAAAATGATCAAATTGAAAATTTGTTTTGAAAATTTCAGTACATAACGATGGAGCAACGCATTTTATAATAAAAATGGCATTGATTTTTATTTTCTTTTTCCGGCTGTAAATTTATTTTCAAAAAAAAAAAAAAAAAAGAGAGTGAAAATATTTTACTTTTTTTCCAATGGGATTAAGTGAAAAATAAATTTTTTTTCAAATGAAGTCTTTTCTATTCAATTATTTAAAACATTTTTGATCAAAAGAACTATTGAAGAAAAGAATGAATGAAAAAATGAATTACATAAGTATGAAACATAAAACGAATAAATGAATAAATTAATGTGTGAGGAAAAAAATTGAGTAAAGATGAAAAGAGTGAATGAATGAATTGTTTCACTTTACCACATCCACTTTGTCCCGCATGCACTTGACTAAATACACAAAACATTTAAAATAACAATAAACCTAATCTTTATAAAAATAAAAGACCAAGGCCAATTTTGTGTGTCCGGAGTAAACCCAGGAACTACTGGACTGATTTCGTTGAAATTTTCACAGTTAGTCTAGGTTACTGCTAGGAGGAAAGTTTATAGACCGTTTCCAAAAAAAAAAAAAAAAAAAAAAGATGATTCTTTTTTTTATTCGAAATTTAATATTTTGATCCAAAAATGAATCTTTCTTTCGAAATATTTATCGTATCATTTCGGTTTTGGTTTCACACAAAAGAGCGGAAAAAATACATTTTTAGCACATTTTCTACCTTTTGTAAAAAAAAAGAACGTAGGTAATTTTTTTAACGATAAAAAAAAATTATAAGCATTTTAAGTAAAGAAAAGAAATATTTCATTATTTTTTTTTAATTTAATCATCATTTTATTTTTATTATTATTATTATTATTATTATTATTATTATTATTATTATTATTATTATTATTATTACTATTATTTTGACCTTGCACAAATGTGAAGGAAAAAAATTATTTATCTGCTCTTAGGCTTCTCCGATAATAAGGTACTTAAAATTTTCCACTTTTAGTTTTTTCTTTCTTTCTTTTTTTTTTTTTAACTTAACGTCTTTTTATTTGGTTGTGCCGCCTATTGTTGCAATGGTTACGTATTTTATTCCCTTTGTTTCGTTTCATGTTTTCCCCCTTGGCATTTTTAAAAAATTAGGTTATTTTGAGGCAATTTTAGCCATTTTGTCTTACTAAAATAAATTTTATTGAAATATTTTAACTTAAATAAAAATCGTTTGCTTTTATTTTCTTTGTTTTTATGGAATTTTGTTCAGGAAATAATTAAAGCATCGTACAATAAGCGCTATTACAACGTTCTTTCTCAAATTTTTTTAAAATTGCTTTTTAAGTAAAGAAAATTTCTTTCTAGTTTTATAAGCTTTTGAAAAGTTTCTGTAAGCAACAAAATTTTCCTTTTTTTTTGTCTTATTTTTGTACTTTTAATGAATTATAGGTGAATCGTAATTGAAATTGAAAATTCTTTTATTGTGCGATAGTGATTTATTACTTCTGATTCAATTTACAATATTAACATTTTCTTTTAAATAATGGAAACATTTCAGTTCGAGATGGAAAAATAAAATGTTTTTCGTTAGAGGTTACACCAATATACGGTTTTGTGTTACAGTCATTATTCATTAAATGCATTTGTATCAAATATTGCATTTCCTTAGTACCGAACTGCTCTAACGAAGTTGAATCGATAAAAAACAAACTCTTTTGAAATTCACAAATCTTGTAAAAGCCAGCAAATTTGAAGTCGAAATTATGTGCTAAACTCAGTAACAAGCGCACATAAATACAGTGCAGTTGAAGATTGTTGTTACTCGTCCTTGGACGAGCTCAAATCAAAACCAGTTGAAAACAAGAGAATCCTGGGTTTCTATAATCAAGCATTTGCGAAACAAGATTTCTTTCCCCTTGAAGCGCCGTTTCTGGTTTGTAATGAGAAATAAATTTCAATTGAAAAGTGGCACCTAACTTCCAGATGAGGTGCACATTGTGAAAATCTTGATTTTCTTATCGCGTTTAATGCCCTCCACACTTCCGACGAATTCTATATCTTTCACACCTCCACCCAGCGCCTAGAATGTTGAGTCACACTGTACATGCAAACGTGTTTTGTTTTCATTTGCCTTTTCTTGTAAACAATACCGCTGCTGACGTAAAAGAAGCTAATCATCTGGTAGTCATTGGTGACAAATTTTAATCTATCGAAAATATGTAGATATCTTGAAAAACCAAATTCACTTCATGCATGGTAGAATTTGCATGTAAATATACAGGCGAACGAAATGTCATTTTCTACCCGGTTAAGGCTGCTCTTCAGTGAGGGAAAACTTTGAAGTTAGGGTGTAAATGACTTTCTTCCTTGAACGATGGGCGTGAACCTGAATCAAGTGATTGACACTTCAACAGCCAATGGAGTGGACGGTAATCGATGTAAGGCAGGAACACGTGACCTGTCACAGCTGTCATTGTTCTGGAGGGAAAGAAACCCCTAAATGACCCCCGTCGTGAAGAGCAATCAAGGAAATTAGCTGGCGGCCGAAACCCCACTTGAACAGTACCGATGCGAAGGTTGAACAGAACAGAAAAATAAAGTCAGTACCAAAGGGTCTGCCGTAATTTTTAAACAAAGTTTTTTTTTTTTGGATATGCGTTCCCAGATTTTATATTCATGAAAAATTTATGAATGAAAAGAAAATTTATCATAAATTGAACAGGAAAAACGATTGTCTTATTTTTTTTTTTTTTAAACGATGTTTTCAATTGCCACGTCCGAATCTTATTTCGTTCATAAAGCTAATTAGTTTCTTGTCTGATGTTTAATTAAAGAATGCAATTTTTTGCGTTAGGATATGATTATATATATATATATATATATATATATATATATATATATATATATAAAACAAGAGGTATAAGCTTAGTGTAAACCTGTGGTGTAGTCCCGGAAAAAAAGGGTGAGGGGTGAGGAGGGAAGATTACATATCGGTTATCGGATATTTACAGTCAAGAGGTGGAACGATGCTGATTTTATTTTTAATTATTGTGAGAACGGCAGAAATGTCGTAATCAGAAAACAATTTCATATTAGGATATGGTTACATTTCAAAGAGGGGGGGGGGATCCCGCTATTTTTAGTATATATGTATATATATATATGGTCGAAAAAGGAATACTTCTGCAATTCGATGGAGGATATGCAACGCTGAACTGACATTTTTGTTAATTAATCAATTACTGTTTTAGATATTTATTTATATTTTTCCGGTGATTCATCATGCGCAGGGCTGCATTTGTTTACTATCAGTAAACAAATCATCCCGCAAAAACATAGATAATCAGCATGGTGACTAGAGCAGCATACACAAGACTAAATGATTAATATACTTCTTAAAATTGAAATTCTTTTTCAAAAAAAAAAAATAAAAAAAAAAAAATAATAATAATAATAATAATAATAATATTTTACGCATTAGACGAAAAGTGCAACAGGCTATAATAATAAGTAGTTGGTAAGTCTTTTATTGAAGTGTATTTTCGAAGCAGCAGTTATATGATGTTTGAGAACATTTGAAAATACATTTCGTGGGTGGAATTACACGAGCAACAGGGAATTACTTGCAATAATGTACTTAAATTAAAAATACAAGCTGCAGTTTACTTGCAGTACACTTGGAACAATGTACTTCGACTTATTCAAATGCAAAATGTTAGGAGGAATAGAATAACTTTTTAAAACTTTTGATTTTTTTTTTCTTCTCAGGTCTTTTTTTTTCCTAATGGTTTTCAATTTTTGGTTACATTAGTTATGCATTGCTTTCTGCGATTCAAAATAGTAATAATAACAATAAACATAATCAGAAATGCTTTCCTTTCTGCGGATACTATGGTGAGAAAAGCAACGGCTAAAAGCATAATTTTCAGAAAATTCATTCATGCTCGCATTTCGAAATTAAATGAAACCTCTTTATTACCACACAATGTTGACAGCTTCGTGCAAACGAAGTCCTAAACTTGATAGCTGCACTCAATCAAGCTTTCATTGATGCAAACTATTGCAATCAATCAAACAATCGTAACAATTACGTGGAATATTCCCTATTTACGTCAATTGTTTGCTTGTAAGAATGTGAACAATGTCTTACATACGTAATTTATATTCAGAAAAAAATATCAGAATTGAAAATATAATTCCACATTTGCAAATCACACACATTAGTATACTATCCTTTAAATTTTAAAAATATTTCAATTTAATTTTTCTCTTTTTGTATAAAAGTATTCATGAAGCATAATTTATAAATTGTTGAGTGTACTAACATTTATTGCTCTAATTTTTCTAATTTTTCTTTTTTTTTTTTTTTTGATCTCTTCTCGACTTCCCGGAGAAATTTTAAACTGTTAGCAAAATTAGGGTAACTCAAATAACTCCAGAACGTGGAAGAGAAATCTGTCAGGCCCAATAAAAACTTTTTGAATGATGTAAAAGACAGAAACACATGTATCTATCTCTATTGATAAAGATGTTCTTAATAACCCCGAAACAAGTGTAATTTAATTTGCACGTTTTTACATTAAAATAGTGTAATTTCTATGTCAATAAATGTTAACATTTAAAATCAACAAAAGTTGAGAGATGTGCGCAAAGTTGCGTGAGACTAATACCAATCATTCGCCCTCGAATACCTTATTGCTTGACCAAGACCAAATATATTCTTTTTTTGAGCGACCACAGTTGGTTATTGTTTTCACTTGTCCGTAGTTGATGTTCTTTCGACTTTAATTTTCTATTCTTTTAATGCAAACTCGTCTGTTCCACGTGTCTTCGCGAGCATGTCCCTCCTCCAGGGCGGTGAAGTTCATGTCCCCGCCATCGATTTTACTTATTCCCGACCCTCTCGATTTTACACAATACTTTTCAGACAAAAACAGCATTCAGTCAACAACGTCCAGCATCCAGCCCCTGGAATTCATTTGAATGTAGACGTCTTGTATTCAAATCATGACTTTTACAAATATAATTCTGATAGGAACCATTTGTAGAAATAAGAAACCCAACGAGTAGGGTTCTACCACAATTCGTGATTGTGAAAAACATAATTTAAATTCAATACCCTGGGAACCCAACCCTGCTTTAAAACAATTTTTTTATACTCATTCATGCTTTAAAGAAATGCAGGTATGTATCATTTTTCTCCTTAGAAAGTCTTCAAAAGAAAAATTCAGTGAAATCCTGTTACAACTTATATCAGTATAACGAAGTACCCGTTTCAACCAAATAAGTTTTCAGTCCCGATTTTGAAGTTCATTGTTACTGGATTTCACTGTATTATGAATTACATGATCAATGTGTACATACCTTGTAAAGAATTTTTTACGAGTTTGGCTCGAGAAATTATTTTTAAAAATGTTTGTTGAGCTGTGGAAAGCATTTTATGCGTTTACATTTGTAGTAACATAGTATAATATAGACAAAAATAGAATCCAAATATCTAGTAAGTATCTAGAATACGGTTTTGGACTCGGGTTTTTTTTTTTTTTTTTTTTTTTTTTATAGAAATGGTCGCTTTATTTCGAACAAAGTCTCAAAAGAGTGCTGGAAATATTTTGCCAGATTTTTTATGGAGCAAAATATCAAACAGTACCTACCACCTCTTTCAACGAAATTCATTTTTTTTCGATTTTTAAACAATCAAAGAATGGATATTTCAAAAAAGGAAAAAGTACACGACACAGATAGAGGCTTGAAAAATACTCGGAAAAAAATTTACATGAAAACTTCAAAGGAATTTGTAAAATCTTCATCCAACTTTCCCCGCAGGTTAACATTGGATTCGTAGGCTTTCAGACTCTCAGTGAAAAGCATCCTTAAATTTTCTTATAAAGTAGCATTAATATACATATTTATCTTTCTTTGGATGCACCAGCTCCATTGTTTATGCCTTCTTGATGTTGTGAAAAGTAATGGGGGTAGTGCATCCCCAGAAATAGAAATATTCATTAATGCTATATTATAAGCATACTTAAGATAATTTTAATCTTAATTATATCCGTGAATGAATTTGAATAACACGAAAAGGTTCTTCACTGAAGGTCTGCGATGCAACTTTACGCAAAATGCGATACTTCCTTTTTTTTAAATTTACAACGTGAAATTTTTTTTTTCGGATATAGGGTTTATAGGTGTGAGTCCTATACTCTGGTTTCATGCCAAAAAATAAGGGAAAAAATTGTAAAACAAACCCCTAGAAAAAAGGATGGATTTTGATGATTTTAAAAATATAATAAGTGGTAATACCCCCCATGAGTTAACCAATTTCCTTCATATGTTCTTGCGTACAAACGTAGCACCTCTCTAGCCCCTCAGAAAAGTATTAATGTATAATATAACGATAACTTCCCCTCCAAATAAAAATAATGGCTATGAAACTCAAAAACTGAAAAAAATTGCGGGCGACATTTCCAAAAAAGCGGGACGTGTGAATGGGAAAAGGTGGTCATATTTGGATTCAGGAGGTCATTTAGCACAAGAATTCACAAGAATTATCTCAGAAGCACTCTTTAAAAACTATATCCTTTCTAAACACAAATCAAATCGTGAAGATGTTTCCAAGCATGTGGATTCACTTTCAAAAGCACTCATTCATTCCTTCATTGAAAAATGCCTCCGGAAAAGAGGGGAGTAGTAAATGGAAAAGGTCGTTTGCGCTAATGATCGTAAATCTTATACACCTCACCCGGTTTTTCCCCTCAAGAAAGGCGGGACCAGTGAAAGGCGTGGCTTAGTAGAGAAATTGAGCTTTTTCGAAAATATTTCAGATGGTTGGAACTCCGATATTTTTTTAGAAATGGTCGCATCATTTCAAACTTAGTCTCAAAAGAGAGCTGGAAATATTTTGCGTGTTGGGGCGTTCTTAAAATTTCGATAGCACGATTTGCAGCTTTTTTACAGAGCGAAAGGTCCAACAGTACCTCGTTTTCGAAGAAATTCATTTTTTCTCGAATTTTAAAAAATCGAAGAATGGACGTATCAAAAAAGTAAAAACTAATATACACAGACATAGGCTTGAAAAATACTCAGAAAAAAAATTGACCCGAAAACTTCAAAGGAATATTGTAAAATAACCTTTAACTTTCCCCGTAGGTTAGCATTGGATCCGAAGCTTTCAGACTCTCAGTGAAGAGCACCCTTAAGGCCGTTCGGCTGCTGCTAGTATTAAATAATTAATTGCTGCACCGAATATTAGTCGATCTCAATCAGTATTTAAAATATTAATAACAAGTTCTTTATTATTTTATTATGACTAAAATAATTTTTTGACTTCCATAGAGCAACCCATTCGAATCTCAGTATCCATTTTAAAAAATTGCTTGTATATTATCATAAGCTTTGACCTTCAGAGGTGACTTTTTCCGGACTGGAATAGACTACACGTGTTACTACTACATAGTTGAGATATTACCAGATAGGTGGCACTAAAAATAGAGTAAATATTTTACCATTTCACTTTGCCCCACATTCCTCTAATACTGATTAAAAGAATTAATAAATAACTAAAAAAAATTAAATAAACCTAACAAACACTCCTGGCATAGAAAGATCTGTGGCTGAAAATAGTAGCAGTTGAATAAAACTAATAGCTGGAAAGATGTACTAACTATCGACGTATGACATAAAAAATAAAAAATTGAAAAAAAGTTATAAGCTATAAAATGTTACTCGCTAGAAAAGACGTCATAAATTACCTGTTGAAACGAGAAAATTGATGCATTTTTCTATTGTAGGATTCTTCCCTGCCCAGTGTACTGTTTATGACTTTGACATTGATGATATATGATGCTGAAAAAAAAATCTTGTTTTTCTATATTCGCATTGAACTAGCGCAGTAGGTTTTAATAAATCTTGCTTAATAATTTTCGCGGTGTAATCTGATGAAATAATAATGTTATAAGAAACTTTCGCGAAAAAAAGTGTCGCTTGCTTCAATTTCAGGATGAAACAAATGCTTGTTAGCACTAAATTGGAATTTTAGCGATTCGCGTGTGTTGAAAATGGATTGCGGGCGCTTAAAATTGACTCAATTTTAAATTTACGATTTTGATATTCTTACACCCTAATGTGAGGTGGTAAATTTTCGGGAACGTATAAAACTTTAATTCGTCTCCCTAGTAAACTGTTAACTGTAACTACTCTTTTATTTGCACTATATAAGGTATTTAAAAAAAAATCGCATGTTTGTACTAACATTCCGTATGACAACTTTTGTTACAAATGAGAACGCGAATTTCAAAAAGAGTTCAATCATAAACTTAACAATTAGGCAGTAAATTTTTGTTTCTTCGAATTCATTTTAGTTAAATAAGATATTTGAAAATTTCTGCCGAAATATTTGTAATAATCTAGTTTTTCAACTTGAAATTTTGGATTAAGTTGCTTTTGATCGACTAGTTAGGTTTTAAATTCTATTTGATTGTGCGCATAATGGATTCATTCCGTTTCTTACGGTAAAACAAGTACTATAACCATTATCTACGGTTACAAAATAGAATGAAAAGCAAAACAACTCGTTCTTATAGTCAACAAGCTCTACAAAACTCTCTCTCTCTCTAACACAACACTAATCTCCAAACAGTATAAAATTACTACAGGTATGGCTTGATGCAAAAGATCATGATGAGAGACAAAAAGCATCTTTGTGATTGACCCATTCAGGAATAGTTCTTTGAAAAATTAAACACTGAAATAGAATAAACTCTTTTTGAACAAAACGATGCGATTTTAAGTGGATTTTTTTTTTTAAATTTACCCGTGTAAGCTAGTATATACTGTCATTTGTGACTGACTAAAGATAAATTAAACTTCAGTTTACTTTTTATTTTCTGCGATATCAATATTTTGGCCATTCTTATTCAAAATTATTATTTAGGATTGATTATAAAACATAAGCAAAGTTTGGCGAACGGTCAATTAAAGAATCCAGCAGCAGGAAAGTTGTATGTATTTTATTTATTTATTTTTGTTGCTGTTGTTCAGACGTACCTTTCAAAAGCGATTTGTCCGTTATCCGTTTTTTTAATTTTATTGTTGCTCGAATTGGTAAGTCAAGATACTTTAAACTTGATTATAATGTAAGAAAAATAAGCAAGTTTTAATATTGTTGAATAGCGTTTTATTATTTTTGTGTATTTCTTGAAAATAATTGAACTTAAGTATTATGAGCATTGCTAAATTTTATTGTGATCATAACTAAACTAACGGGGCCATACTGGTTAAATCAGTGTATTCCAATTTATTTCAAAATAATATAAATTCTAATTGAAAATTGATGAAAATGTCACAGATATAAAAGTGCATTTTTTAAGTTCTAAGACCGTTAGAAGTTCTTTCCATGAACTAGAACTGCAACATTTGAACAAGAACTGCAACATTTGTATCCAAACTAAAAATAAAAAAAAAACCTCCAAACTTGCTCTGCTCGTAACTAGTCATTACAGAATAGCCTATCTTCTTTTGTGCTTATTTGCAAACCATACGATGGTGTTGTCATGAAAAAAAAATATCCAAATATAGGTATCCCTTGTATAACACGGTTAATTCGTTCTGTGTAGTATCGAAACCGTGTTATACGAGACTTTTTTATAAATATTTTTTTACTCCTTTTTTAACCTAATTAATCATGTACATATCATAAATCATGTCAATGTTTACCGTGTTATATCGAAACCGTGTTATACGAAACCTTGAAATAATGTAATTCAAGGAATGTGTACCGTGTTATATCGAAACCAAGACATAAGGTGCAAATTTTATAATAGCTGAAATATTGGCTCAACAGATCATACAAACAAAAACTGGCAACCAGAGCATACAAAGACCCACTGATTTAAAAATAAGAGAGTTGTTATAAACGATAAAACTTAATTACTTCACATACCTCAAATTAAAACTCTTATGCCCAACAAGAAAAAACTTGATCCGCTTTTCTGTCTGTACTGAGAACATAACGCATTCTATAAGAAAAAAAATCTGAGCTTTTCTGTTGCAATAAATTTCATTTCAGCAACAAAAACAAAACAAAATTAAAAATAAAATAAATAGAATCATTCTATTTATTTTACTTCATATTTTGTTTCGACTACATTTTTTATTTATCGTTTTTCAAATTTAGCTTATGTTTATTCCTAATGTTATTTTCTTACAAATCATTGAAAACAAAATAATATTAGCCGTTTTGCTTTTAGAACACTGATGAGAAAAATCAAGTATGTATTTAAAAGTTAAAAGTTAGTGTTATACGGGGAAACCAAACTTTTGAGCCAAGACAGACAATTTTTCGTAAAAGTTTCATAAAAGCAAAGTAAAAAC
Organism: Uloborus diversus; assembly: GCF_026930045.1. Taxonomy (NCBI): domain Eukaryota; kingdom Metazoa; phylum Arthropoda; class Arachnida; order Araneae; family Uloboridae; genus Uloborus; species Uloborus diversus. Next base: position 114,638,271 of record NC_072740.1, read on the forward strand.
TTATTACAGTTGTTATCATACATTTTTTAACAGTATATTGAACAAAAATTAAATTCCTTCTTTTAAAATTCGTGTTACATCAAAACAGTATCATTTAAATGAACAGTATCATTATGAATTAAAGTTTTGTACCGTGTAATAACGAAACCTTGTTATAATAATCGCAAATTTGCTACCGTGTAATATCGAAACCGTGTTTTAGAAGTACCGTGTTATACGAGGGACGACTGTATATAGCAATCCAAAGGGCTTAGAGAAACATGTTTTTGTACACATAAATAGTTTGCTCTCGCTCACCCGTTTTCGAAAAATGGAGTCTTAAAGTCTGGAAATTTAAAAAAAAAGTCGTCAAATGATACGAGTTTTGGTAAGGAATGGAAGACACATTTCACACGCTTTGCAGATGGATGTCTTGCCACATGCAGACAGAGAAACCTCATGGTACCTACAATTTCTCGCTTAAATCTGTAAGTTTGGCGACTTTTCTCAAATTTCGGTAGACTTAAAGACTTTATTTCTCAATAACGAGGGAAAAACATTATGGGTCAAAAAGTCTCAATAAAAAAGTCTCAATACACCCTATACATTGTTATCAATATAATTTTTTTTATTATTATACTACTCGTAGGGTACCCTTGTTAGAAACCTCGATTTTGAAAAGAGCAAAGACGAAATCTGATTTTATTCACCTCCGGTTTGGTTTTTGAATGATGCAAATGTGCAAAATAAACACATTCAGACCCTATTAATAAACTGTTTTTAAGAAATTAATAATGTATATCTCTAATTAGAATGCAATAAAAACTTCTTACATTTATTCATTTTCATTTCAGCAGCTAACAGCTGGACGGGTAAAAGAAATATTTGCAAAGTAACTGGTATGAACACTTCTACTTTATCAACATTATGTTTAACAGGTAACTTCCAGACTTCATATTGTTATTTCGTTATTTTATTTTTTTTACCTTAACAAAGCAAGCATTACTCTGGGCTCCTTGAGGGGGAGGAGGTATGACTCTAACACTCCCTATCTTTTGATTGCTCTTTGGAAAAAAATTAAAAATTTCATCGGATTAATCATCAAATCTCATTGGGTACCTTTTGCTTATGCCACTTGCAACTAACATGATTAAAAGAAAAAAATATAACATCGAGCGGAAAATGAAACTCAAGATTCAAGGATTAGATTATTTATGAACTTAAAAGATTAAACCAAGCAGTTTAACGATATTTTTTAATATTTTCACAAACAAGGAAATGGTTTACTTCCATGGAATAGCTCCTATGATGTGGTGTTCCAAGAATAACCTTAGAAAACAACCTATTGCAATTCAATTTTTTGCATAAACAATTGATTTATAATATGCGAAAAGCTTTTTTTCTAGTATGTATTATTCCTTTGGTATCACATCATAGGAGCTGTCCCATGTATACAAATGACATACTTTTTTCGATTTTTAGCGCAGTCCACATGAACCTATTTGAGGCATTTTTAAGATTGACTTAGGACCAGAAATTGCTTAGCTTCTTGTCTGAATCAAAAAATCAGAGCTGTTTTTAAGAAGATGGAAATCATGACATTTTGGGAAAAGTTTGGTAAAATAGTAGTTTATAAAAACCTTGAAGAAAGTACAAAAAGTGAACTCCTTCCCAAAACATTGCTGGCTGCGGCCTTGGAATCCAATACTAAAGGTTAATCGGCAGTCTTAAATCTAGAGTTCAGGACAAACTTCCTGTAAAATTTAAATTGTACTGTAACTTTAGTTTTCAGGGAAAATATTGATTAAAAAGTTAATAAATAAACATTATTCAATAAAGCTTATTTATTATAACATGTTAAAAAATATAATTTAGTGTAATGGAATTTTTTATTTCTAGATATTTCTGAGAATGTACGAGAGAAATGAAGAAGTACTGCCCCATTTCCTGAAGGTCAAAAGTTCGTTAGCACAGCAACCGGAAGTAACTATTTCAACACTTACTTCCATTTTATATCACATCATACTTTTTTGTGCCAATTAATAATTTAAACATTAAATTATATGACTTTCAAACATCTGAATCATAGTATTAAAGCATAAACACCATGTTTCAAAGAAATAAAAATCCAAGGTAACTATTCCGTTTATTTATTTATTTTTTCGGCATTTTCTGCACTTTCCACAACAATAAAAGCTACATAAAATCACACTTCAAAATATTATAAACCACTTAACGCATTTGCCCGTGACATGGACCAAATTTGCATATGCCCATGTCTACACGGGCAATCTTGTATTTCGCCTGATTTTACTTCTAATGCCCGTCTAACTTTTATTCCAGTAAAAACAGATAGGCTTGACTACTATTGAATTTATTTAGCGTAGATGTCACAACTACGCAGCATGTGTCTTGTGTGAACCATGTTTTCTTGTATTAAGCAGGTCATTGCTGTGGAAAAGGTAATATATTTTCAGTAAGTTATCGCCCATTGCCTTGCCTTCAATTTTCGAGTTGAACTGAACCATTGTTTCGGTCACTCGTCTGGTCTGTGCTAATTCTATATTAGCTACCAATTTGTTTGGCACTCTTGGCAAACTTAAGAGGATTTCCACTTCCAGCTCAGTCACTTCCTATGCCGGGCTGATGAGTGCTAATAAGCACGAAACTGTAGTCCTAGGCTGGAATGACTGAGCTGGTGGTGTATTTCATGTAAAAGGTAATATAGTTTATTTTTTTCGAAATTACTTCTAAAAAATTAAAAAAAGCTAAATCTAGTTTTTGTAAATACAAAACTCCATTCCTATTTTTTTTTTTTTTTTTGAAAATTACATTCTGTAAAAATTAATAGTTTAAAGAAAAGAAGATAAATTGTCTGTTAGTTTTAAATACGCAGTAACCCGGACATTGGTTACAATGAGCGTTGTTGCATTTTTAGAAAAAAAAACACACACACACACACACACACACACACACAAAGAACTTTGAAAATCTTGCTGAATAGCCAGTGTTGCGGAAAGTTCATCAGACAAATCTTCACACGGTTATTCTATTCAATCCACTAAAAACTTCATCAAGAACATTCTTTGCGAGCTGAAATCCAGAACGTATTGCTTCAAATGCCTCTAGCATTTAATTTTTTGCTGGTATAATTTTTAGATTTTCACTGAAGCTTGGTATATTTAGGAATGAAGAACAACTAAACAACTATCAGAAAGAAAGGAGTAACTAGAAATTGATTTCACAGATTGCAACATTCTATCGAAAGCGACTTGTTCGTTCGCTCTAAAATTCATAAATTTCTTAATTTGTTTGTCCACCCTTTTACCTCAACTGACTTGTTCAGAGTGACAAGCACTAAGCTTCCTTTCTCTCCTGACTTTAATTTTTTGTGAGACAAACGGTCTGAAGTAGGAAACATCTTTTCTATGTAATGAACACGGAGATTTGCTAAAAGTTCGATATTCAGAAAGTTTCGATTAGTGGAAGTTCGATATATGCAGTTTCGACAATATCCATTTTTATTGTCAAACTGAGTTTTTAGTTATTCTTATGTTTGTAAGCATGACAGTTTAATTTTAATATTTTGAAGTTTGAAATAAACCGGAAATTAAATCGCTAGCAGATCGTAATAGTTTAGTACGGTTTTCCCCTCACCCCTCGCTTTCTAGGCATACCCCTCCCGCAACTGAAATTGTGAAAAAAGAAACTTACACTGTACCTATAAATTCATTTTCTAGAAAAAGAGAAGGAAAAGAAAAAGAAGGAAAGGAAAAGCGATCATTTTTTGCCTTTTTTTCGGGGAAAAAAAACACGTGTTTTGATTGATTTATTTATTTATTTTATTTATTTTTTTGCACTCCCTCATTTTGACTAAATAAACTCCACCAACATATACTTCTCACAGGTGATCACTGAAGGAGCAGACTGTGCCAGTGAAATTTCTTGCAGTTGAAGAGGGGTGCTTTTAGGAGTATTTTTTCGCTTTCGTGACTGCGTAGTATTGGAGGGGGGGGGGGGGTACTTTTACTCTTGAGGAACTGGGCACCCCTGTGTTTATAGACCTTAAAAGTTTCAATATAGCGTACAGGTCCTTTTAATTTGCAACTGAATTCACTGCACTAATGTAGAAATTAATTGGATTACTGGCATTTTTAGGATTTTGTCTTCGCCATTATGACAACAATGTACATTTGGCTTCCTCCGCGCGGGTACAAGTACATCTAGTTATTAAATAAAATGAGTTTACATAACTCTCAACGCAATCGATAACACTGAATAAAAGCACCTGTAGCCAAAATAAGAGGGGAAAAGGTTCAGGATTCAACAACGAAAAGTTTTCGACAATGATTTAGTTTTTTTTTTCATTGTTCATGACTATAGAACTGAAATAAATAAATATGTAATAAGTATAAAAAGGGAGAGGGAAGAGGAAGAACGACCAGAACCGGATCTTGTAGCTCTGCCGCCCTAGGCCACATTGACAAGTGCCGCCCCCCCCCCCTCCATTGAATAATAATATAAATTAATAATATATTAATAAAATAAAGATAATAGTTAAGTGTTTAAAATTAAAGCGAGTTAACCCCTAACTTATGTTTAGGGAAATAATCTCCATTTAAAAATAATTCCAACACAAAAAGTTTGAAATTAGTACGATCAATATTCACCGAGATATGAAACGCAGCGTTTTGTGATTTACACCAGTTATCACTAGCCGTCAATAACACCTTTTGGGGGAAAATATAGCAGTTAACAAGTGTTTAAAATTATATGTGTGCATAGAGGGTTTTTAAAATCGTTCGAGGTTTTGTAGTGTGTTTTTGCGTATCACGGCATAACATTTTCCTTTATTTTTGAATAGCAATGAAAGATATGAATACCTTGTTTTTCTTACTCTGACGACCTGTCAAGTCTTTTGAAAGAGCTATAAGTTCCAATCTCATCTTCTCTATGGTCCCTTAAAACTTTAAACTGGAATATCTCCTTGAGTTTTGGTCGCACAACTGTCAAGTTTTTTGTGTCAGAATTAGTTTTCAATGGAGATTATTTCTGTAAATATTAGTTAGGGGACCTAGGGCCAGTAGAAAAAGTTAAATTTTGTATTTTTGGACTCATTTTTATTCTTGATTCAAGCTTTCAATATCTTAACTTGTCATCTGATTTATACATCTAGGACTAACGGTTGCGAAAATAAAGGTCTTGCAGGTTAAAACAGAACACCCTGTATAAATATATAATGGTTCCTTACTCTCAAACGGAAAAACTCTGAATACCAAAGTTTAAAATTCCTAGAAAAAAGTGCAAACATATGCGCAAAAATGTCACACCCGCAACAGTGAATAGAAAAGAGAGCAACAAACATCTAAGACGAATAAACACCCCCGTAGCTAATTAAATCGCAGCTATATGTCGTTATGCTTTCAACTATACCAGTCAATAAATAATCTTCTAAAGAAATGATATGCAATAGCAATACATCAAAATGCTGGTTTAAATTCTTTCTTTAGTCATGATTTTTTAAAATTATTATTGAGAAATGATTCGTTTTGACTGCTAACGGGCATATTTATTGTAAGTTTGAAGCTTAATTGAACTTCACTCTATCCCCTTGCTATCAGAACTTAAAAATTGTTAGAATTTTTGGTTCGTTATTTTTATTGTCACAAATTAACCGATCATCTAATCTCATTTGTTGAAAGGCATACCACCAATTCAATTTTGTTGAAAACGTAAAGAAAATGAGCCCATTGTGAACGATAAGCAGAGCATCCGGTTAGTTGAGTCGGGAACTACCCAAGAAAGGAACTTAGCTCTTATTGGAATTCAGAAAACCCTTTGTGGAAAAATCGTTTTCGTGTTTCGCTGCTGCTTATATTAAGTTTGAAGCGCAATCTATTTTTTGAAATTTCAATCTATCATCTTATCATCAGAACTTAATAATTAAAAGACTAGTTAAATTTGTGATAAATACCACAATTGTCATAGATTAGTTGATTTTTTCATTTGGCAAAAGGTACCCGCAGCTCAATTTTGTTAAAAACGTCAAGTGTATCAAATAAATAGAAAATGAGCCGGTTGTGAAAGATAAGCAAAGCCTTCAGTTAGTTGAGTCGAAGAGTTTCAAAGAAGAGCACTTAGCTCTTATTGGAGTTCGGAAAACCGATCGTGGAAGAATCGTTTTCGTGTTTTGTTGCTGTGGAATGCTTGCCAAAAGTTTTATTCTCCTTTCCAGCTAAGAAGACCTGGAGTTAGGCCGTGGAAAAGTTCCTGATCCTAGGCCATCGTCGCAGAACACAATACGGAAGTTTCTTTCAGGCTCAAGAGTTATGGGAAGGCCCGCTGATCACGTAATCAAGCGAAAGAAAACTTTCCGATCCCATATATCACGGGAACTCCCCATAAAAGTCTCTGGGTGAGGATTAATTCGAAAAAGGGGGCACCCCAGATCGAAGTCAAATCTTGCAACGTGATTGGACGATCGACCACCACGTCGCCATCCAATCACGAATTGCTTCTTTCCCCCCTCCCCCTACCTTGGGGTCTGACTCTAGCCTGGGGCATTCTCGGAAATTAAGGGTTTGCAGGGGGATTAGATGAAAGCGGTCAAACACAATTTCCAAAGATTCCGAAGCACTTTCTTGAAATTAATTTCCTCTGGCACGATGATGGAAGCTGGACATAGATTAGTTTCGGTGTCCACGCCACTCCTTTATGGGTGACTGGTTGCAACTGCTTCTGGGGTAGATTCTGTACAAAGAAAGGGGCCTGGGGTAACTAAATGCTCATACATAATAAAACAATAAACAAGTTACTCTAGGAGCAGCGAAAGGCTCATTTCATTAAACGGAAATGAAACTGAATTCCAGTTCTGGTTGCTTGTTTAATAATCCCCTTTTATGATGGTTCCTACGGAGGAACGAGGAACTACCGGATTATTGAATCGAAGCATTAAGGCCTGCATTGTATTCTCAAGGAATGTTAAGAGATAAGTATGACACTGGGTGTCTGGTGTTACACATAACAGATATTTCTAGTTTCGCTATAACGTCGTAACTTTTACAATAAATAATTTCCCACATCAAAGTCTCAATGCGTACATTAAAAAAAATTACGTTACACATGACAGGTATCTTTTTTACAAAATGATTGTTAGTGTTTTGTAATAATATGGTAGGATCTGGTATTACGCACAAAAAGAGATGCTTCTGTTTTAAAGATAATACAGTATTTTATACATTAAAGTACACCCAAACCTGTTTTGGTGCAGTCTTTTTTTATGCAGGTTTTTTTTTTTTTTTTCTGGGGGCGATTGATTTTTTTTTTTTTTTTTTTTGTACGGTATGCGAAAATTATTTATAGAACGAGCGGAAAGTATTTATAAAACGAGTGCGAGGTAGTATCTTCAAGTGACGACAGGGGCATCCCGATGAGAAGTCACTGTGACCTCTCAAAAATTTCCTTATGCGAGAAATTTTTCGGGAGTTGGCAAAATTATCATCACTTGGTTTATTTCGATTTTGTTTGAAGATAACCTGATTGGTTATTTTCTACCTGAGATTATTTTTATGCGGTCCCTATCCACCGCATAGAAAAAATATTTTTATCTGTGTTGCGAAAACAACTTTTTATAGCTACTTGTGAAGTTTCGAACAATTTTTTTTATTCGATTTTTTTAATGCGGTTCCTATCCACCGCATAAAAACAGGTTTGGTTGTATATCACTGATTAAAATCAGTGAGTAGGCTGTTTAGTATTTATTGAAACTATATTAACACAGTAAGTTAACGCCACCCGGCTACGGTAGAACTATTGTACAAGTAATTTAAAACGTATGGTGGTACTTTATGAACCAATATAAAATCTAAGTATGAAATTATATAAAGTTTTGATAAACCATTCCGCAAATTAGTTATAATATTTACGAAATGTGTTCAATAAAACCCTTAATAAATGTGCAATAAGTTACGTACCAAACTGTAACTGATAACAAGTAAAAGAAATTTTCTATGTACAAGTTTGTATGTGTAGTAGCGCCCGTTAATAGCGAAATCGAAAGGAACCAGTACAAATTTCGTTATTGAGGTATTTCGTTATAAATAATGCCCAAGGAAACGTGATAGGGAATCAAAGCTTACGTTACGCGCCATAATAATTCGCTTTCTACGGCTTCGCTATAAACGAGTGCGACGATAAGAAATTTCATGGCTTTCAAAACGGTCAATGTAAATATTGCCCTTTCGGCTTGTCTGACAGCAACTTTCGATAGCCTTGACGTGGGCACCAGTAATGGCATTGCATAGATATATAAACATATTAATGATCCCAACATTGATGTTTCTAAAATACACAAATAGATTTTAATCAAATCTTCTAAATCACATTTCTTTCGAAAAGTTTATATTTTTCTATATTTCAGTTATCGCCATTTAAGCAAATTATACAGCTTAGATTATCATTAGATTCCTATATGTTGCTCAATAAATTTCTCTACGTAGAATATTAGTTTTTACCAGGGCTGCGGAGTCGGGGGAAAATGTACGACTCCAGGAATTTTAGAGCCTTTAACTCCCACTCCTTTACCTCAAAATCAGCCTGATTCCGTAAGCAGTGGCAGAGTTGCGAAGTTTGTCGGAAAATGATCGACTCCGACATTTGACCTTTTAAACCTTCGATTCCCGACTCCGACTCCTTTACCTCAGAATCAGTTCAACTCCGACTCTCCTACTCCGCAGCCCTGGTTTTTACACGAAAGATTTTGTTGCAACTAAAAGTAAGAAATGAAAGTGATTAGGGTCAGTTGGGGAAAATAGATTTAATCTTGATTGGTATTTTGTGGAAATTTTTGAAATTAAAACTTTTGGTGAGTGAAGAGTAAGCAGCAGAAAGAAAACGCGTTCTGACAGTTCCGTTCGTTTCCAAACAAAGGTATAGGCGTCATCAACGTTTGAAGATGACACCAGATTTTTTTTTTTTTTTTTTTTTTCTAAAGTTAGTGATCTTGCATTTTCCTTTCCAGTAGGTTTGCAAATGCGAAGTAACCGGTTTCAACTATGTAGTTTTCTTTGTCTAGTGGAAGATTATTAAAAGCATTTAGTTACAAATTTTACAGTCTCTGCTGATTATTACATATATTATTATAATTATTATAATTATTATTACTATTTTTTTTTTGATGTACAATTGTTTCTATTTACCCCCATGCATGATCTACTCTGGGATAAATGAAAACAAATAAGTTTAGAATTCTTCCTATTTTTTGGTACATAACATTTTATGTGAATTTCGTTTTTGTGTGTAATTTACTTAAATTTAACGAATAATTTAATTTTATGTATGATTTTTGTTTTTAAATGGTTTTAGATTAGATTTGGACAGTTCAGCGGGTCGTTTGCGATCTATGGGCCGCATATTGAGTATTGTTTGTGTAGACATTCTTAAGCTTCTAAACTGGTTGTGTATATTGAGATTATCAACTTCGCGGAGAAAGAAATTACTGTTCCCACTTATCCCTAGTCTCTGAGGTAAATGCACGCTGGAGTAAATGTGAACAAGATTTCAGTTGGTATTAAAAAGTCATTTAGACACATTTTTCATACCCAGTTGTTCTCAGAGTTAGTTTGGGCACTATGAAAAAATTTAATTCCTCAATTAATGCAAAAGAAAGGAAAGGATCTAAAGCTGAAACATTGGAATTCTGTGTCCTCTACTTTTGAATGAAAAATTCAAATGATAATAATTCAAAGCAATAAAAGCCCAAATATCGAAGAAATATTACATATTTTATGTATTGCTAAAAGAGTTCCTTGTATCACCAAAACCCGTATTTTCTATGATTTTTCAACGTTTTGCTTTTTTTTTTTTTAACAATTAATCATATATAGCCTCAAAGTAGTGATTTATCGTGAATTAGATTTAAAAATTACAATCACATCTAACCAGTACTGGTAATTATTTAAAAAGAAAACTCTTGCAAAAATTTAAAATATTTTAATAAAATTTTAAAAAGTAAAATAATGTTCCAGTTATGTCTTAAGAAATTACTGTATCTTCGACTCATTTTTGAAATACATAAATTATTTTCTTGTTAATTCTTTTCTTATTGCATTACATCTTTATTTAATGCACTAAATTAAATGCACTGCATTGCTTTTTCACTACATTTGAAAGCCATTTATTATTTTATTTTAGCATTAAAATGAAAAAGCAAATTTCTCTCCGGTGTAATTCCCCTCCCCCCTTTTTCCCTGTTTGCATAAGCGCACGTCAGTTGATTGCACTTGAAAACTAAAAAAATACTGCATTTATGAGTAATTTCTTAGGATTAGAACATTATGTGAAGATTCTTATAATTATCTTCCTTTTGCTTTGAAGAACATTTCAAAATTTGCTTGGGGGCTGTCCATAAATGATGTATCACATTTTAAAACATTTTTGACAGTTTTAAAGTAAGTTTTTAACTGTCAAATTTAATGATCTTAAAATGTTGTTATGAGACAAGGTAAAGGGATCAGAATCATACTTATTCAAGGAATATATTGTGCTTTTCTTTCGCCGGCCTAGTTCGGCCATAGCAAGACACAAGTAAACCATCCATCGTCTATGATTGGCCGTTGCATCCAAAAAGGTAAAAACCAAAAAAATAATTGAAGGAGCGGGATTTTTAAGTTTAAAGACTATAGTAGTTTCCAGCTAAAGGAACGAGTTACTTTTTGCAAAATCAATTTACAAGAAGCACATCTCAGCACTTTCTCCGTTTATACGAAGTTTAGTTCAGCTTCAGATACAGCTCAGGGGAAATACATTAGGGCCATTCCACTTAAAAAAAATTACACTTTGTACCGCATGTGACAACTAATATATTTCACTAAAAATAAAATTTTAAAAAGAAATGTAACAAAATCTTGTTGCTGAAGGAATTCCCAACGCATGAGTAATTTCTTAAAAATACATTTCATTAATTTAGTTTTAAAACTTTTTTTTTTGAATGAAATATCTTAGCTGTCACACGAGAACAAAATGGCGGTAAATACATAAAATGGCATATTATGACTTTTTTTTTTTAAATTTTAATGTCGACATAAGACAGTACAACATTGGGGAGCACATCTCATGCATCATGGCATTAGCAAATCAAACCGCTCGACAAAGAAAGCCAGATTCCCAAATGAATCCTTTACCTTTTACGAGAGTTTTCTCATAACGGTGAAATAATTCAAATAATTGAGTAGGGGTGCAATCTCATCTCTGTACAGAAAGGGATACACATAGCATTGCACCTATAAGGCTCAAGTCATAAATTTTCAAGAGTTAAGTTTGAATATAAAATTTCAAACTCTTCTTTACTTATTTATTTAAATTACAAGAGAGACATAAATTAACGAAAGCTAAGCAAAGTCCCCCTGGTTAATATATTGGACGTTGTAATAAATCGACCATTTTAATATCAGAAGAGCCAATCAAAATCCTCCCTTTGCATTCCTACACCAATAGGCTGACGTCCGAATCTCATTATGCTTAGAAATATTAAAGTCACCATCAGTGCAGATCAGCGATATAAAGTTTGATCACAGGAATATTTATGAGGTGCAATAAAAACGTTATAAAATCAACTTTGTAACGCTCGTTGAGGTCTTGTTATTTTATCTGGCTCAACCCTCTATGGTGCATACGCAGGGATAGTTTAATTGCTGCAAGAGCCCCGATATTTTATCCACGGTTAAGAGATGGAACAGGGGTATTTTATTATTTTCTTAGAGGTATAAATTCGAAGACTTCATTCCATTGATGGAAGATTCGCACGGTTTTAAAATCGCGCGTCTTTTTATTTCAGTACGAAAAAAAGTAGCAGTATTGAATCGAATTTTATTATTTAAATCCTTTAATGGTGGAACACTGAAATACCGTGGGATTTTCAAGCTTTTGCGTCGTAAAACGTGAGCGTTCCATTGCCTTTTATGTATTTTGCATCCATGATATTTGAAAGAGTTATTAAATCAGCTATCTATTGGTAGCTCTATAGATTTTTGTTCAGCTGAAAACTTTCAGTGAAGTACAGCTGAAGAATATGAAAAATTTCACTTATATGAAGGGAAAAAAAAACATTTTAGCTTCAGAGCACATAAAATGTCTATTCCCATATGGGCCAAAAAAAAATTTTCCTTCACAATGCTCTACGCAATGAAGAGGTTTCTTTTTTAAAACTTTGATTTAAAAGCGTGCGATGCATCATTTTTTCTCTTCAACATGCACACGTACACATAAAAAAAACAATTAAAAAAACAAACAAACAAACAAAAGGAAAAAAAAAGGGGGTTGCATTGAAGAGAAAGAGAGAATTTCAAAGCAAAAACTTACAAGTTTCATTAAGAATCACATTTAAAATAAAAATAATAATTCGAAAAACATTGTTTAAAATTAAAATATTAGTTAAGTTCATTATATGGATTAAAATTAACAAACCTTCAAGTTAAAACCAAATAGCTCCTTTTGTCATCCAGAGATTGCAGTTTTACCCTTTTTAGGAACTAGCAACTTGATTGAGCAATAAAAGAGCTGTAGGAAGTAGGAAGTAAACCTCTCAGTGGATCTGAGATTACCTAGTACATTGGTAACTAAAAACAAATTTAGCACACCAACGAGGGGTCCGAAAAAATGGTGCGTCTACACGATGTAATGTGATTACAAGTTAACGTCCTTTAGCCGGAGTACAGGCAAGAACTTCAAGCAAACGCCAAACATCACGTTATGACATTCAGACAGCAGATCCATCTTTGTTAGGGATCACCTCTATGGAATAGCCATAACACCAATGAAATTTACTGTCACGCAGACAGTAAATTTTATCTTGAATAGGAAGTTTACTGTTTCTGCCTTTACATGCTATTCCGGTCCGGTGATCCCTAACATGGGAGAAACTACAGTCTCAGGATACCGCAACGAGTTGTTCGGTATTTGCTGGTACTTATGCTTCTGCTCCGGCTAAGAGGCAGTAACAGTTTGATAAAATCACAATAGAAATAATGTAGCACGTTTTTTGACTGCTTGAAATTCTTTCGTCAAAATTTAGTTTATTTTCTATTATTGCTGGAACAGTGTACTTAAGTGTTTATTATATATATATATATTTATTTTTAGCTCTTGCTTCAGTGCGAGATGGAAACAATATCAATTTAACATTGGGCAAGTTCCATATAAATCATAAGTGATTACAGATTTCTCGAAGAAGCATTTCAGCTTAAGGTATGCTATATCACCTTTAATTTTCTTCGTAATTAACAGTGCACTTAACTTAACTACTTAGAGTATTTCGTAAAATTCAATTTCAAATTATCAAAGAATCTTATGAGAATTTCCATACGAAGGTTGTCGTAAAGTTTTTGGACTATAATAAATTTTAAATTTATAACTATACAAGATGCCCGAAAAGCCCTCGGTAAATTCTAAAAAATATATATATAAGCAACAGATTGTCTTATGAATATGCGATTTTCGCCATAATACGTCACAGGTTCAAGAATTTTTTATGACATTGTAAAAAAAATAATAATAAATAAATAAAATAAAAAGGAAAGAAATAAAAAGGAAACAAAGAAAGAAAGTAATTATAGGTAATACTGTATCGTCACAGTAAGAAAAACAGACGTCGTGAGAGGTGTTTTATCATTTTATCAAACAGAAAGAAATAACAATGTGTGTACCGTTTGAGGACAAGGTAAAAATGAACTTGAGTACTGTTTTGATGGGGTTTGAGCAACATATGGAGGAGACTTTGAACTCTTGTAATGAAAGGTATTGCTTTCAGTGTATTTAAATAATTCAACACTCCATATGACGTTTTTTTTTTTTTTTTTTTTTGTGTGACGATACAACAATTACCTATGATTACATTTTTTGAGCAATCACGATTGCTTATTGTTCTCATTTGACCGTTTTTGAGGTCCGTGCCTTTTTCAGTTTGGATCAGAAGCCTTTGCAGCACCACCACCCACCGTCCTCTGCAGGCGGCGCGGCGCGACTGCTCCGGTCCTAAGCTATCCGCTTCTCCTTGTCGGAAGCGTCCATGTCCTACACACACGCACACTCACACACACGCCTACGTGCATACGCACAGGTCTACTCACACACACAAGCCTACACACTTACACACACAACTATGCACACGTAACCGCCCAGGAGGAGAGGCAGGCTTGGGGGGGGGGGGGGACAGGAGCTGTTTCTAGAAGCAATAACTCCAATGGGTAGGGTCCTGTCTCAATTCGTGATTGCGAAAAACATAATTCGAATTCAAAATTTTTAGAATTCAAATTAATTTTTTTTTCCTTTTTTTTTTCTTTCTCATTTTTTTACGATGTCATAAAAAAATTCTTGTAACTGTCAAATATCATGGCGCTAACGGCATATTTATACGCATATTTATATGCTGTTATCTATTAATTTTAAAAATGTGTCAAGGACTTTTCGGACACCATGTATAATACTGTCTTTCATTTGCGTTTCTTACTGTATTAGTAATATATTTTGTATGTGTGTAATTTGAATTCATGTTAAACTAGCATTGTTTTCGTCAATATCAAATATACTGTTAGTAGAATTTTATGTATAAATGTATTTTAAAAAACTGTTATAACAAAAATTTCACTTTCAGTTACTTATCCCTGTATTTAACGACAATTCAAATAAGAAACCTCACCAATCCTTTTAAAAGTTTATTAATGAATTTCAAGTTACTCGAGAAAAGCATCACTCCTTTCAAATGCTATATTTTATTAGAACATTAAATGCATTTTTAACCATAGAGCAACAGGTTAAGGAAAAAGCTAAATTAAACATAAGAATCTACTACTAATAATTATTATTAATGTATAAATTAATGAAATAAATTGTGCTGCACATGATTCACGTTAGTTTCAATTATTACACATTGAAATTGTTTGTGATTTAACGTTTCTTTTTTCCAAAAAAAGAAAAAACACACTATTTTCAAATAATTTATGATAAAAAAATTATGTATGCATTTCATTGCTCCAAACATTACTTTTCAGCTAAGTTAAAAAAAAAAAAATAATAATAATTCTGAATGTAAGTAGGTAAATAATTCACTGCTAATAATAGTAAATTAAAAGAAAACATAAATTGAAACACCCAATATAAAACACTTTCTTTTTTTCAAGCCTAGATTACTTATTTATTCGCATTCAAGTTATTTTAGTTGAAATGCTATGCTATTAGCCATCTATACAAATATTTAATTGCCACTATACTATGGATTTAAAATTTAAATAAATAAATGAATAAATAAAATTAATTTTAAAAAGAAAATTGTGCCAAAATGTCCTAATTTGCCCCATTTATGAAGCACACTGAGGCAATTACGATACAGGTAATTCAAGAAAGCTACCTTTTTTTTTTCACGACTAAATTATATGTGAATACAGAAACAATATAGACATTTTTTTACACACAAAAATCTTGAAATTACATGTTGAAAATTAGTACAAGAGGCATAAAAATTTATTTTTTTTCCTATGCTTAATAACAATGCACCTAAACATTGAAAAAAAAAAAAAGAGGAAAGCAGAAGTTATTGTTTGCGACTCGTATTGCCATAAAATAAAAATAAAAGTTTTTACCACGCAATAAAATAGCGTTTTAAACTTTTTGTCTGCGTTAGGCCTGTCCAAAAGAGTCCTCATAAATTAGCGTCTCAAAATTCCTTATTATCAAAATCTATGCATGTATTTAAAATTTATGGAACACGTGGAATTACGATTGATAGTGAAAATAAAAGCTTAATTGCTCATTTACTCAAATATAAACATTTTTCAACTTAGTTAATTACTAAACAGTTGCGTAAGTAATGTTACTTGCTGTAACACAATACTAACTAACCTAACTGTAGCTTATATAAGGAATAAGATTCATCAAGTAACTTGAAATAACAGTAAAAATAAAATACGACGCAACATACCATAGTGCGGTCCTTTCAGTTTGTAGTAGTTGTTTTTCTTTTCTTTTTTTTTTTTAACGATTTTTTCGATCAAAATTTAAAAAAAAAAAAAATGCTCGATCCATAATCAATAAATGTTTCTTGCTAATCCTTGCGAAGCATTCGCGCTCGACAGAAGGAATTCAAAATCCCAGTCTCATGACATTTTCGTCGCATTTGACAAATTTTCTTAATGAAAAAAGATCCGAGTCAACCTTTCGTGAAACTGGCTAAAATTTTGTGAAATTTGAGCACGAGATTGACCCCAAGGAAAGAGTCGTCGTGAATGACGAAATTTATCTTACTGTGTAAGAATCTCCGAAAGTGAGAGTTATATTATGAGAGTATCGCAGTCTGGGAAATGAGAGAAAGTTGAATAATTTATCGGAGAAATTTTAACATTATTTTCTTTCATGAAGCCTAAAAATAACCTATAAATGCTTTACTTTATAACTAAATCCAAGTAAATTAAAAGGTTCAATAATAATCAGAAGTTTTAATGAATGGCAGTTAATAGGGATTTTATAGATATCAGACAAAAGGATCGTCAGAAAAGCGATACAAGGAATTTTTAGAAATATTTTTGACGACAGAAAGCGTGAGAAGGAATTTAACAGGTGTGTGGGATAGGAAGTGGAAAATCCAAGCATTTTGACAGTGACCTAAACAAGTTTCCCAAATATTACTAATGGACACATTAAAAAAATGCAAATGAACTACAGCGGTTAAAGGAAAATAATGAATAAAACAATAAGTAAAAATGGTTCGTTGAAAAAGGTGTTCCTTGTAACACCGAAACACGTGTCTGCAATCATTTGCAAGTTTTGTGCTTAATAACGTTGGATTACTGACATTTTAATATTATATTGTATTGACAAAAAGGAAATTTGCGATTGAATGAAAGTTAAAATTTTGAAGATGATCCTTATTGTTATTTTTAAAAATAGCGTTATCTTATCACAGGTGCATCAATATACTGTTCACCGTTCAAAGGACCATTCCTTCATTTTTTAGGAGATTGTTCTCACCCGTTCATTTTAAGGATTCATTCATTTCGATCCGTTCATTCATGAAAAACACATCCCTAATTTGCAAGACCTGATAATGTTTTCTTTCTTTTTTTTTTTTTTTTTTGCATGTAAAGCAAAAATAAACGTATTTGTTGATTCAAAAATTCTTATAAGAAATCCAAGTGGTGATTGCTAACCAAGATCGAATCATTCAAAATAAAATGAAGAAATCAAGATTGGACTGTTGTTGAACAATAAAATCCTTTTATTTAGATAATACCGAGAAACTGCGGTTTGTGATTGTTTGCAATAATGGAAAAGTGCACTTAGAAACAAAGGAATTCATATCCGAAAATTAAAAAGGTAGAGATAACTAGTGCAAATAGTAGGAGAATCTCTCCCCTGTTTTGGGGGATGGTAGTAGCACTGAAATGTACTACTATACAGCATAATTTAGAAAAAGTTTTCAATGAAAGCCTTCCTATTAGGGTCTAAAATTTAAACGTATTTTACTTAAAACATTAAAAACACCCCCTTGCAGTGGCAGATAATGAACTTCATTACTTGCAAATATTCACATTTTGAAGAATTTCTCAAAAAACAAGAGAAAAATTGTTCTGTAACTTTTGCCACATAAACGCTATGCTTCGGCAGTCGTGCATGTTTTAATTAAAATTCAATCACGCAGCATTAGGGAACCAGCAACGAATTCAAGAAACCAAAAAAGTTTTTTGATCATCCTTTATCGTAAATAGCGGGGAAATTAGTTGAAGACTTCAGCAATTTACTTGCTATCTACAATAATTTTCAAAACTTTTGTGGACGTACACTTATACGCACGAAGATAGAATAAGCATTTCTTTCAAAAATATCAACTTTAATCACGTTCTTTTGAGATCATAACAGATCGAGTTTTCCATATAGTGGTTACAAATTTTGAAATTTCGTTGTCATATAGATTTTCCAACTTATATATATATATATATATATAAAGAAAGTCTAGTTAACTATCATACAAACTAAAACCGATTTCGGCGACCTAATGAGCAGCATATCAACTGAACCGTTCATTTCAAAAACCAGTCCAGCAAAAAACTTTAAAATTTCGCAAAAGCATTTTTACCTTCGCATTAATATTTTTCTATAAGGAGTACATTATTTTAAACTGAAAGATATACATATTTAGATATAATTCTTAAAATAAACAGTGTTGTCATCTTCATTGAAGATATACTCACTTAATATGGTGAAACAAATGTTTCCCTAAAATTATCAATTTTGGCGCTTGACTGTTTTTTTGAAACGAACGATTCAATTATTCTCGGACAGGCGACGAATCGTAAGGGATCATTCACAAGTAATTCTGTTTTTTTTTTTTTTTTTTAATTTCTTTTAAATTACGAATGCTATTAAATGTCTACAGGCAAGTGCTACGAACTTGCGAACGATCCTTTGCGATTCGTCGAGCGGAGAGGGGGTAAATCAGGTTACTTAATTTGTATTGAATCATGTCAGTTGAAGAATACTTTATACGTGAAAAGTTACAGAGCAATTGTTACCTTATTTCCTGATAAATTCTTTGAAATGTGAATTTTTCCTGGTGGTAGTTTTTTGTCCACCTTCTTTGCTTTTCATCTGCTCCTAAAAAAACCATAGCGGCAGTTTCTTCTCAAAAGCCAAGAAAATAATTTCATGTGATTCCTACAATTCTTAAAATAAAAAAATAATTCATTTTTTATTCTCTTTGTGAAACTACATTTATTGTAACATACTGATATTTGTTTCACTGTAATATAAGGTTTTTAATATCAAAAGTACTAAAATATTTATTTTTCTCTTATACGAAGAACTTTAAAAACTGGTTTTTTACTTACAACCGACTAAACATGTAAGTTTCAGCAATTTTTTTTTTTTTTTTTACAGTTCTGAAGAGATTTAAAAGGCAACACAAGGTAACAGTACCAGAAGAAATGAGTTTTTGAAATTATAGAACAAACGTGCTTTGGATTCCCGACTAACAATAGCGAAATGTTGGAATTTAACGCTTTTTATTCGTGCTTTGTTTTCATCGGAAACCGACTAAGACAGCTTCCACAATAAAGCTAAAATAAAATAAATGACATAAAAGCAGAAAAAAAGATCAGTTACTCCCCTTTTATCTCCCAATGGCAGAATACTTCTGAATACTTTCTTCTTTCCTGCACAAATGTGTTGCACGTAAATAAGTTAGTGAAACAAGTTAAAAGGACATCTATCCTTTTGCTTAACAATCATCACTCCTTCAAATTATGTGAAACTTATTTCTGCTTATTTCATTACACCGAATGTCTCTTTCAAAAACAATCAGTGAAGTATTTTCATACATTTAAATGTGGGACTGTCCATAAGTTATGTCACACTTTTTCTCAGTATTTTTGACCCCTTTCCCCCTTTTGTCCCGATGTGTCACAATTCATCTTAACCCTCCCACTCCCTTTGTCAACTGTCACACTATTTTTGATAAAGATATTCTTATTAAAAATGTGTGATGTTACACTTACTGTTGCAAGTGTTACTTAAATGCTTACTTAAGTGTTACTTAAAGGCACTTACTATCTCTTGTCACAAACTGTCACAACTTCATAAACCCCACTCCTGTCAGCGTGACATCGATTGAGGACAGTCCCTGAGCTGCAATTTAAAGACTTTTTTTTTTTTTTGAATATTTCACTGCAATGTATAAAAATAAGATTATTTTTTAATTTTTAGATGTGGAAAGGGCCCTGTGAAACGATGCCTTACTGTCTTCCAGCAGCATGGATGCTTCTTCCTCCTGTTGAAATATCATTAATATTTTATCTGCTATAAAGTGCAACATAAAAACTTCTTACAGTAAAAGCACGATTTTTAAGATTAAATGGTAAGGAAAATACTAAACCATTATTTTTTGTATGCAATATGGGAATAAAGTTATGGTTAAAGAAAATAGTTTAGTTTAGTCTCATTTATATATAAAAATACATACGCTTCAAATATTTCGCCGTATACTTTGTTAGCCACATTTGTAAGGAAAAATAAAAATTAAAAAAAAAAAAAAAAGACGTTGGGTTGCAACTAAGTCGCCAATTTCAGAAGAATTTTGTAGAATATGTCTATACAGACTAAGTAGCGATCCAGTTGCTATGAAGACTGATTTCAGTAGGGTTTGGGTTTTAAAAATAAAACATTGGGGGAGCAGTGATTTTCGCTGTCTTAGATCTGTTTTTGACTAATTTACGAACTCTGAGTTAAATGTTTTTCCAGTTTTAATGCTTAACGTCAAGTTTTCAAGCAAACATATAACTCAAAGCGACCAATTCACAGAATATGAGCCATTTTTTCAAAATGTATAGAAACTGAAGACACCAAAATAGGTAAGCAACAGTTACGTATACTACACACACACACGCGAAAAAAAAAAAAATTATGCCACTAGTGAACACGGAATTATATTGCATTCCTTACTGAAAATATAATTTTTTCCGTGTTAATAAGGAACATCGAAAATTTTCACAAATAATATTTTGGAAAAGAAAGATGTTATTACAGTTTGAAAATCTTTATATCAGGCACTGGGAGAGCAGCAGGCTTTCCTATAATGCGCGCTCTAGCGTCCGAAGTGGTCACAATCACAGAAGGTGTAGAGAGAAAAACCAGATGTGGTAGAGGAAAACCAGCTACAATTTTGAAATTAGTATGCCTATTTTTACTAAACCATTATTTTTTGTACAGACTAACTGTACAATTCAAACTGACGAAGTATAAGTTACAAACATTTCAATGAAATTGGGGTATACGTACGTAAGGCTTATTAAAGACATCGTTGAAATATGATACTTGTCCTGCATTTTGTGATCGTGTTCGCCCCAGGCTTGTTCACATTCCTCCCCCCCCCCATAGAAGCCCATGTAAACAATTGGAAACATTTTTTGAAAATACCAAAGTAAAGAAATATTTAAAAAAAAAAAAAAAAATCTCAAAAAATACAGGACACAAAGAAAAGACTATTCAATCATACGGGCATTTTAATATAAGAAATTGATTATATTTTTCAAATGATAAATGAAAAAAAAAAGTTCACGTGTGCCCCCTTCCCCCTACATCAAAAGGACGCATTATGCGACATTTATTAGTCAAAAAAAAAATGAATAAAATAAAACTTTCTTTCCTTTGCATGTTGACCAAACGTTCAAAACTCCAGCATGAAGTTTTTTCTTTCCGAGAAATAAAGCAGGTAAAAGATATTAAAATATTCTCAAACGGAAAAATAAACCAACACAATTAAAAATGAATAAGATTTTGCTTCAATATTATAATCTATCGTATTTCCTACATAAGGCTCTGTATTAAATTAAAAAAAAAAACTACTAACCTTAAAGTTCAAAACTAATAAAATCAGGAAATTTTGCTGGATGTTGCACATTTAATACGCAAGCGTAAATAAGTTTGAAAGTTACTAACAGCTGAAAAATTGCAGATGCAATGCTGAAAGATTAAATTTTTTCGCTATGAGTTAATCCATTTAAAGAATAAAAAAAAATTTTAAATTAAATTTTAAGGGCTAAAATAATTATTTTCACAGTTCAACTCTTTCAAGCGAAACATTTACCAAGTAATTTTACTTTCTCAAAAAAAAAAAAAAAAAGTTTTATTGTACATAGTTGTGATAAGTTTTGTCACAATAAAAGACATTCTTTTTATTATTATTTTGATATCTTAGACAGCACGCCAGTCAACAAAAAAAAAAAAAAAAGATTTATAATAATATAAGGAAAGCAAATTGTTCTGAAAGTAGTAATCTGACTTCGTGTTACATGATTTTTCCCCTTGATAGTTGTAAAATGCTATAGAAATTATTTTTTTCCAATTTGTTACAGCTTTATAATAAAGTCAAACAATATGTTTTAATAGAAACTAAATTATATTTCTCATTTTAAAGTTAGGTAATAATACACAACATTTGACTATAAGTCACTAATAAATCTCGATTTAAAATTATTTACGCATAACAATTGTTCTAAAAATAGCAAAGATCTTTTTAAAAGATATTAGATTCCGTAGTTTAAATTTAAGTTACTACTCTTTTTTACTTTAAAATGTATCGTAACTATAAAATACAGTTTCAAAACAAATGTGTTAATAATGTAAAATGAAACTAAAAGCGATTTCGGTTAGAAGTGACATACGCGCCATTACTGCCAAACACGTATTACTACAAAGAAGCTTGATTTACAGTGACCATCAGCCGCGCTCTTTCAGTTGGATATTAACCTCATCTGATTGTTAAGAGGAAGACTGCTTAATATTAATCGAATGTAATTGGCTCCACGCATACATATACATTGCATCTACGGAAATATTTTAAAGTTGAATAAAGTACGTAAGCTCATCAGTTGTATTATATATGAATGCATAGAAAAATAGCATGTATCGTCGGCGTTCAGGTACACAAAAAAGTAAGAGTCTACTCATTCCATATACACAAGACATTACCAAGAATATATTTGCATTTCATTCTCGGTATTTTAAGCTTTGGCTCTTAATTGTGACAGATTCAAATATAAGGAACCAGTATGCATCATAATATAAACTATCAATTTTCTAAAAAAATATTATACTTGAAAAATAATGGTTGTACATGTTGCGGGTGAGACCGTACGGTCACGCTCGCAACACGTTCAAATAATTGTTTTTTGAATAAAGAAAATTTTAGAAAGCTGATGCTTTATATCATGATACATAATGGTTTCTTATAATCGAATTTTTCACAATTAAAAAGTCAAAGCTTAAAATCCCGAGAATAAAGTGCAAATGTATGCGTAGAACTGTTTCATTTGCACAAACGAAAAGTGGTCTGACCTTTAACCTTCAAAATGTTCAGCTTTCTGCAAAAAATACATGTTATGCATAATTTATTTCTGAACGATTTGATACCTTATTTATTACCATACGCAAAAAACTTTTCACGTTATCGTAAAAATGCGCAAATTTTCCCCATAAAGATTCATGTTAACAGCAGTTCTTTAAGTCTCTTTTTCTCAGGTGCCGATTTCTCGTTTTGTGATTACTAAATTATTACTGATACCTAAATTTTATTTATTTATTTTTTATTTATTTATTTATTTTTTTTTTGAAATTATATAAGTTAATATCAAAATTTTACAAAATTTTGGGCGAAAATATATTTATTTTTTAATATTAACTTTTATTTTTAGTTAAAACTTAGGTTCAGATCATAAAAATAAACCAGACAAACATGCATGAAAAGTTTTATGGAAATGCATAAAAACTTTTTGAGATATCACGCACGCAAAACGAGAAACCTGTACGGCCGGCACCTGAGAAACAGAGGGTTAAACAGCTGCTGTTAACATAAATCTCTATGGAGAAAGTTTACGCATTTTTACGATAACTTGAAAAGTTTTTTGCGTATGGTAATAAATAAGGTATCAAATTGTTCAGAATTAAATTATGCGTAACATATATTTTTTCCACAAAGTCAAAAATTTTGAAGGTTAAAGGTCTTTTGACGCCTTGCAAGTTCTAATTTCCATTTATTTCGAGGTGTTATTAAATTACATTGAAGGAAAGTTGCATAAATAAACTTACTGTAGAAGTTTAGGATTTTTAACACATTTTTTACTGATTTCGTAATTATTCTTAGGTCTAAATTTTGTTTGAACGCCGATTTTATTTACGCATTACACAGGATTCACTAGAAGTTCAATCAATGTCTGAAACAGCAATACCTAAAAATTTTCACCTTAGAGACAAGTTTTTGATAATCTTACAACTATCTGAAACCTACATAATATTACACAAATTCATTGATATACTATCGATAATCAATGTCTAAAATGAATGATAACGAAAAAAAAAAAAAAAAAAAAACAGTGAGAATACTACAGTCAGTTATAACTTCCATTTGATTCATGATGTAAATCAGTTACATACTAGTGTAAAAGTTATATCAGTAAACCTACTGTAGAAATTAAGCGTCTTTAACCCTTATTTTTACTGAACTTCATAATGATTTAAAAGTTTGAATTCATTCTCTCAAAACTGGAATTTTTACAATACATATGAGGCAGGAGAAGCAAAGGGCAAAATTAAATTTTGAAGATAACCAGTACACATGGCAGGTGAACCTCTCCTCTGTCTTGGGGCAAGAGATGGTACTAGTAGCCCTGATAGTTGCTGCTAGAAAAAATTTAAATTTAAGCCTACCTAGGATGTTATCTTTAAACGCGTTTTACTCAAAACTTGAAAATGTTCACTTAGATCACTTTGCTTTTCACTGCCTCATATGTTTATTGAACGCCGATGTTCTTTACACATTGAACGGGAGTCTTTACAAATCCAATCAATGTCTAAAGCAACAATTAAAAAAAAAAATCACCTTACGAAACATTTTTTGATGACTTTTAGTTTTTAGAAACCGAAATAGCCAAGCAATAAAATCTGTTGATAGCTTTTCCAGAATCTAGAAATGTTACATTTTGATGCAACTTCGGCTGAATGTTTTAAACTTCATAGGAAAGATCATAATTTAAACGCATTTTTGATACAACTTTTAACCCATGTTTCTCGTTAAAACACCTATACATTTTCGAGTACGGGCCATACAATCCCGCTGCGATTTTTAATGCTTAGAAAAGGAAATCAAACACTTAATTACTCATAGAAAAAACATACGACACCTCATATATTTTATTTGACAATATTTTAAAGTATGTTTGTTAGATTTTTACGCGGAGTTGAGATAAATTAAAAATAAAAATCATATTTAAAAAAAGACATGTAGTTACATTTTTTTCAGCTTTACTAATGCAATTATAGAGCTATTAAAAACAAATCTTGAAGGAAGAAAAATAAATGTTTGCATTTTCAAAAATAAAATTTGCATTTTGTATTTTCTGAAAGAAAATTTTCGATGCAAGACGCACATAAAAGAAAATGATACAAAAAGTAACAAAATTAAAAATTGCTATATATGAGAAGAATTTTTTTCTGCTTTAAAGCGAAGCTGTTATGTCTTTCTCTATTTTGCCCTCCACAGCTTTATTTCCTCCGAGTTATTTTTGAGGAAAATGCAGCGCAACATTAAAATTTTGAAACAGCAAGTAGGTATGTTATGCAAAGTGAAATAGTTCAGATAATTTACCTTTTTCAAAATAAGCAGAGAATTTTAAATAAAATTTGTTTTTAAAATTACAGCACATAAGGAAAGAACAATTTCATAATAAAACTTGCATCATTGAAACATTACTTTTGATTTTTTTTTTGTTAATTTATACCTCTTTTTTTTTTACTGAGCAAAGCGAAAAAAGTAAAATATTTTTCAAATTAAATATTTTTTATCTGGTTAATAAACATATTTTTGATCAAATGAACCAGTGAATTATCATTCATCAAGAATTATTGAATAAATGAATAAATAATAAAACAATAAACGAATAAATATATAAATGAGTAATTTAATAAATAATAAAAATGCA
Organism: Uloborus diversus; assembly: GCF_026930045.1. Lineage (NCBI taxonomy): Eukaryota > Metazoa > Arthropoda > Arachnida > Araneae > Uloboridae > Uloborus > Uloborus diversus. The sequence goes on from NC_072740.1 coordinate 114,663,764, forward strand.
CACGAGTGAACAAAATAATGTAGGACTAAGAAAATAAGTAAATGAAAGAATAAATATGTGAATTATTAAATGAGGGAATGAAAAAAAAAAATAAATGCTATTCTGATTTAAAAAAAAAAAAAAAAGAATTTTGGACTTGAAACAAAATATTACAAAATTAGTATCGATTTATAAAAATTACTTTGATCATCAGAGGAACCTTTTTCCTGACTGCAATACAATACATGTGTTACAACATAAATAAAATATTATCAGATAGAGTGATCTAAAAAAAAAGTATTTCCCAATTTTACTTTGTCCCACATTCCTCGATATTCATTTATACGAATAAGCATCTTTAAATACTAAAGTGAAGGAAAAAAAAAGAAGCAACTCAATTGTAAACTAAAATATAATACCGCAAAAACATTAATATGGTGCGGTTGAAATAACTTTTAGTAATACAGATTGTTGTTGCTTTCTCGCATTTATGATTGTTATTTATTAGTTAATTCCTATTTAGTTCAGTTTATTTTGAAAACTAATGTTAGTTCCTATATGCTTGAACGTCACTAACCCAAATTAAATTTGTAAAATATTTCATAATCCACCAAATTTTATTTCATTAATATTTTCACGCCTTTTACAATTTACAGAACAAACTTTTTTAAAAACATAATAAGTTCAAAATATATGTTTTTAATGTAACTCAATGCTAGCATTTTTTCTCAAAGTATTTCTCAAAAATTGTTAAAAGTGCACATTTCCTTATCTGTCTCATAATTTGAGGAGTATTTGTACGAAGCGTTCACGAAAAATGTCGATCGTCCCATATCCCAACGAAGAAATTTCTAGTATTTCCAATGGCTTTTTTCTGTAAAACACATTCTAAAAAAATTTTGAAATAAAGAGTCTTTAAACATAAAAAATAAAGAGTCTTTTGTCGTATTTTCTGACCTAGCCAGATTTGTTGCACATTGAGAACTTTATGAACTTAATTAGTGACTAAACGGATAAATTCTTCAATATTAAATAAAATTTCAAAATGGAAGCACTTTTATCTTTTTTACATGAATTTATGCATACTTTAGATAATGGACATTCATAATAGGTTGCTCAGAAAAAATAAGAAATTTTAAAGTTTGAAAAATCTAATTTTTACAAGTGCTATTAAACTCTCACTATAAGTGAAATTTTGGAGATAAAAGGAGATGATACACGGACAGTTAGACTTATAGTCATGAAGAATTTTTTTTCCCTCTCGTTCTGAAAAAAACTAGACACCAAAGTTATTTTTAGTCCCCCGGAATCGTTGAACCCTGCTTATAATTGCTTTTGTTTTGGCTAATATTATATTAAACATCTGTATTTCGTTTCGAGATGACAATCATAAAACTCTGAAATAAATCACATTATACAAGAAAAACTGAAAAATATTTAACACACACTAATTATTTTTTTTTAATTTTAACTGCAATTTTGGACATGCAGCAAATTAAGACAATTTTTACAGTTTTAATTGCAGCAAATCAGAATTGGCTGCTACTCTATTATTGATACAAAAGAATAATACGTTCCAGAAATACCTCCCCCGAAAACTGCTGCAGTGATTGGTTCAGGAATGAATAGAGCTATTATTCACTATCGAATCTTTCGTGTCACTTTGGCGCCTACAGACAAGAAGGCTGAACGAAACCTCGGTGGCGGTGGTGGTGGAGAGGGAGAGGGGGTCTGTAGAAATCATTTAGATATTTTCCTTTAGATCTTGGAAAAGATATCTACGAATTTTCAGAACATTTTTTCTTTTGGTCTCACATTTTTCATACAGAAACTGGATTAAGTCATTTTTATCATTACCTGGAATATAAGAGGTAAGAAGGATTAATTTGTTATAAAATTAAATTTGCACATTATTTTACAAAATTATACGTTAATGCTTTATTATAGTAATTACTCACAAGCACAAATGTTTGGTTAAAATGAATTATGCAGTTTTCTTACTTTACTTTTTGTCTATAACTTTTGAAGTTTATGAATATGCATTACGAAAAATGTTTAGTAAAAAATCCGAGAATCATTTTATTTATAATAGAGATAAATTTAATTCTCTCTAAGTAAATACGATTTGATTTCTTAATATTTCTATATTTTATTAAACAATCACCTTCAATAAGTTTTCGCGCATTTCATTTTTCTCATCATAACTTAATCTTGTTTGAAGTTCACATTTCAGTGCTCTTGCCGTGCAATCATGAATCAACCACTTGTTTGTAAACTGATTGCAAGTTTTTAAATGCAAGTTGTCTGGTCATGGTATGATTTGATCACACTGCTTTGCAATTTTTGTATTTGGTTTATGGCAGTTGCTTCTCCGCACTATATTTCAATGTATTTCTCTAGTGCAGAGAAGCACTATCAGAGATATTACAGTACACGTATGACATACAAAATAAAAAAATAATATTAACGCTAATCGACGTAATGTGTGCTTTTAGATTGAAAAGGAAGCGGGAAGGAAAATGCACTAATAATGATCGAGATCAAGATTAAATGCTCCTACCTAAATCTTGATCACAAAAGTAATTAAACATGCTATTTCGTAATGCACTAATTGATATTTCATCGAAAAATTCAAAATTAAGTTCCGAAATACTTTCTATAGTTGCTTGACAAAGCATACAATGAAATTAAAAAAAAATCAAATTGAATCACCGACTATTTCCTTAGTTATTAACGGTGGTTTTGATTCTCGAATACTTTATAATTATATAAAAAATTATTGCAAGACTAAAATAGTTCGTGGTGGTTCGTGGAGAATGACTGAATAATTTCGTATTGGAGTCATTCTCATAATAAGTCTTTTTGAGTTTCTTATTTTCAGAAAAATTAAAGGGGTGGAATCAGATGAAGCGTTTTATATAGACAGATATATGCAAGGGTTTTATTAAAAAAAAATATTGCTCCTGAAAAATAAAACTATTTTTTACGGTTAACATTATGCCTTCACTTGAGCGTTATTCCCTCATTAGTGAGGAATTTTAATTCATTAAAATTTGATTCCAGTAGTTACGCCTTATTGATGTATGAGTTTATTCGCATACTCAATCGAAGATGTAACTTATGATTATTCAGTTGCCATGCAATTTTTTATTTTATTTAACTGTAAAAACAGATATAAGGGAATGACGGATCCAAAAAGCAGATATGGCGTTATACTATATAGATTCCACGGATTTCCTACAAATTAAACACGCAAATATGCTGCAATATTTTTCTGGGTTGCCAACTGCAAATTACTACACTTTTTGTTTAAAAAAAATCCTTGCGATTATGGAAGGAAGTTGACTGTTGTGAGGGAATGACACTACCGACTTTGGAAAAACTTAAATAATTTTCAACGATTTTTTTTTAACTTAAATTATTTAATATTTTGAAGTAAAGTACAAAAAAGTGAACATATTGTTTTTTTAGCTTATAAATAATTTTTACTAATTTTTTATTAATAGTGGAGACAACTGAGGGAGTGACATTGGGTACTTTAGACTTACATTAAAGTCTAAAGTACCCAAGTACTTTAAAGTAAAATATAGAAATTCTACTTCTGAGAAAAGTATTTGAACCCTAAAAATATATAAGTCATAAATCATTCATAAATTATAACAAGGACATGAAAATAACCGTTTCTCCAGAGAATGATCCATTATTTAATTTAAATAAGTGATTGAAGGACTAATGTTTGAGCGAGAAGGAACAATAACTTATTATCGTTGTTAAATGGAAGTATTGAAAGCATAGCATGCGTTCGGAAAAGAAGATATATCACGTTGTTTACTTAGTACAAATAAATTAATCTTTAAAAATACGAAGAAAAAAACCCCGAACAAAACCGTTAAAAATGATGATTTATTAAAGGACTTAACATTCGTGCAACATGAAACTCTTTTTATTATTATTATTATAATTATTGAATATTTTTTAACCTTAGCGAGTTTTTGATTTAATTTCCTTACAAGAAAAAGTTAGTTTCATATGATTACATGATTTGGAGTGAACTATACATTTTATTGTAAATTCATGTATTTTTGTACTGGCAGTTAGTGTACCAAACAAATTTCTTTTTAGTTTTATTTTAAAAACTCTAAAATATTTGGTAACATTAAATTCTCTTTTTTTCTGTCAATCTTATTTTGAATAGTTTTATTTTAATATATCTCTATAAGTAAAAATTATATTTTATCACTGTTTTACTCTGTTACCATTCATTTATGACTTTATTTACCTGCTTTTATATTCAGTTTATTACAAGAAAGAATCGCTAATCAAACGTTATTTACTCTACACATAAAACGTTAATTTAGGAAACCAATATAAGTATACGTAACAACTTTCGTCACGAACATCATTTATGTCATACAAAACACGCAAGCTATTTTTAAATACGCATCACTTTTGGAACATTTATTTTTAATACACAACACGTAATGAAGAAGGAAATTATTTATGTATAAGGATTTAAAATGTGTTACTATTTAAAACTTCGATTTAATTCGAGATGGCTTTAAATATTCTAAGCTGCAAAATAAATTGACAGTCGTTACTTGTTTTCCGATACTTTAAAATCTTTGGATAAAATAAATGTCTTTTAGTGCTTCAAAAACTTTACTACAAAACACGTGAGGTAAAGGACGAAGAAACGTATCCTTCTTTTGGAAAAAGAATGACATCAGGGTTTCGTCACCAGACCAAGTACTGATTTTTTGTAACTTTCATTTTATTTCATAACTCAACTCATTTGCTGAATTTTTTTTCATAACTGACAAACAGCAATTTTCACACTCAAATCAGTTGAATCATTAATAAATAGCTTTTTGTTTTCCTTTTTAACCATTATTTTACTGCGCAGTATACAGTTAAAACTGTAGGTTGCATATTGCACCTTTTGGAGTGAAACGTTGTAGCACCAGCGGCACCTCCTTAAGGGTACCATTTGTCTCCGTATGACACCCCAATAGCACCTTTAAATATGCCATCTGGTTTCGTATGACACTTAGAAGGGTACCATATGTCTCACGATGGTTTCCTTAAGGGTGCCATTATGTGGAAAAATAGCACTTTTAACGGGGTGCCTCTGGTGCTACAATGTATCAACCTAAACAGGCCAGATGCAACCCGCAGTTTTAACAGTGTATACGTGTGCGAAAAAGTACTAACGTTTCTTCTATAATATATCTCTACTCAACGTCATGCTTTATGTTTTCAAATGTGCTTCTTTATTTTAAAACCCTACTTAGGTTCAATGTATGTTTTTTATTTTCAAAGCTAAAAATTATGTTAGCTAATCTGCCGCGCTAAGCGCAAAGTATTGAGTTTAAAGTGAGAAATTGCCGGTTAAAGTTTTACGCCGCCAATGTAGTATTTGATTCAGATGCAACGTTTTAAGATTTAAAAAAAAAAAAAATACTGCACACTGTCAAATGATCGTAAAACATTATATTTAGGCGAAATATGTGACAAAGAACCACCTGGTGACCATAACTCAATTTTGATAAATAGTGTAGACTTTGGTACTTAGAATGACAGTAATTGTAAAATGTTAATTACAATATCAGTTCAAAGCAACTTACCATAATAAAAGTTATTTAATAAATGTTTTGCCCACAAGCTATTAAACTGATATTATGTCACAATATAATTCAAATCATTTTCATCACCAACAATATAGATGTCGTCAGAACTAAATTATTTTTTGTCATAAATATTAGAATTAGGAACATTTTTACTTTAAAGCTTTATTGTTCCCCCTCGTTGCTTTTGCTGAATGTCGTAACAACCAAAAGTTTTTACATTAAAAAAGTGGTTCCCCGCAACTTCGACGCACGCTTTTCCTTTTTTTTTTTTTTGTAAATCGGTACATTTATAACGTTGTTAAATATACTTTATTGTTTACCTTATTGTTAGTTCTACTTTTTATTTCTTAAGGAATACGATTGTATTGAACATTAGGTGAAAAAATGTTACTAAATAAAATATGTCACTATTAACGACTTTTACTGCGAGTTAAAAAAGAAACTTGAAAAGGAAAAATAAAGAATTTTCGATTATTCGTAGGCCCTCTACTTATAATTATTTACTTATTTATTTTCTGCATATGGTTTTGTTACATGGAAACAACTTTCGTTATATTATAAAATTATTAAAAACATTCATAAAGCCATTTTAAGAGTAAATATAGTAATATATCTGGTGAGAAAATAAAGAGAAATTATAATTTAAAACTGTTGTTTCTTATGCTTTTGTGTATGCTTTTTGTTTATACTTTTTCTTGTCAATCTTTAGAGTTGATTTATTTACCGGTAAGTACTCAATTACAGATAAACCTAAAGTGTGTATGAAGCATGCAAATCTAGTTATATAAAAATGGTGAAAGTACTACTATTACAAAAGCTAACTAAAAACTTTAGTTTACAACAGAAGGAAAGAAATGAATGTAAATGCACAATGCTATGTAGACATCTGAAGGGATCCGTGGAGCTTATGTATGCATTTTTGGCTTTTAAATTGGGTTTATGACGTACAGAAACTGACAGAAATTGTAAAATTTTTAGAGGCAGAAAAACATTTTAGGGATTGCAATACCGGACCAAAAATTCAATACCGGTATTTGGTATTTTTAAAACGTGATACCGGAATACCGATATCAGTACCGGTATTTGCATTTTCTCAAAAATCCTTCCAGACATATTGTTTTGTTGCCACATTTCATAATTTTGTATAAAAATTGCATTATTTCTGAAAAGGTATTTTAAACAATTATAAAACGAATGAACAAATGTTATAATAAAAAACAATTATAGTGAAAAACATAATGCATCTATTGAATTGTCTCAAAGTCTGGAATTCATTTAGTGCTCAACTTTCTTACAGTTGAAAGTACTCTTTCTGAATTCACGAAGGTCGGTGGTACTGTTAACAATGCGCGATACACCTCTTCTAATTGTCTAGAAGTCCTTCATCTTCAACTAATTCGGTCTCTTTCGTTTTATTTTTGGAAAAATCCTTTTGCGGGAGTGTATTTCTTGTACTGTGTGTACTATTATTATAAGTTTTTAAAGATTTATAGCTAGTTGTAATTTCTTTCCGAGAGGCAATATTTTTCCAATATTAACATCATTTTCTCTTGAGCAGGAGAAATTTTATTTTTATTATTAGCTCTTTGGTTTGAAATTTACGGTAAACTTCACTAAATTTGATTTTTGTAGTTTCTCATATTCGTTTTCGCGTTCTTTTTAAAATTCTTTACAATTATAATGATGTAAATATCTGAAAATATGTTTCAAATGGTTACGCTTAACCTCTATGCAAAATTTCATGGCACTATATAATTTCTAAACATTATCTTGCCAAGTATAAAGCGAGACATGACAACAAAACAATACCCGGACAACAAATTACCATTTGTTTTACTAAAAAAAAAAAAGAAAATTTTTTTTTGCCAATATTCAGCACAGTTGAGAAAAATATTTAAAGAAAATATGATGAAGTATTACTGCAATTGATGGTTGGAATACATTATTCATAGAACAAATGCATTCGAAATTTCACTCGAAATGAACTTTCCCTATAGGGAAAGTGAGTGATCAGGGAAATGGAAAAAATAAAACATGGTGTACAAAAACGCACAAAAGTGCGATTCAATCTTTCCGTTACTTTTATTTACTGATTTTCTGTTACTGCGTGCTTTTGAAGTCAAAGTTTTACATCAATAGATTGTTATAATAGTTCTGTTTCACGGAAAAAGAAATGAACGTTTAAAATAAAGGTACATTTTTGATAAGATAAATTGAAAAAAAAAAAAAAAAAAGAATCTTTAATTTAAAATATTTATTATTTTCAGCTAATACCGAAAATACCGGTATTTTACCTCAGCAAATACCGGTATTTCGAAATTGCTAAATTTCTCGAAATACCGGTATTCGGTATACCGGTATTGCAATCCCTAGCAACGGTTAATTATTTTTTAGATTTTGTAGAAATAGGGTTTGAGGTCATCAGTGTAACATGGCCTATGAAAGAACTAGTCACATAGATATTTTTGATAGCAAAACAGAGTGCTAAAACCAAGTAAAATACAAAGTAAAAAAATAAATAAATAAAATAAAACTTAACAAGACGAATTTCTATCTTTTATTCTGTTTTGAACAGAAAAAATACTGTAAATAGGATTGGGAAAAGCTGTTTATACTCAAAACATGATTATCACTCTTTCTCTCAATATTTTTCTAAAGCATACATGATATATTTGCTTCGTGCGATACATTTCAAACAAGGCGCAAAAAAATTACTAAATGTTTGTATAAAATAGACCATTTTTCAGCATACTAAAATATAATAGTTGTTGAGTAGTATAATTTGCTGTATAATTGAAAGAAATACACGAAATCTTACTGAATCACTAATATCCACATCTGTCACTACTAGTAACTTACTAGAGCAATAGGATTAAATTGGGCACAGGCTATATTTCTTATTTGATTTTATATTAAAAAATATATTGTTCTTTCTTTATATGCTGTAATTTTCAAAACAACCTTTCTATATGTTCATTAAAAAAATTTAAGTTATCTTCACTAAGATCTTGAGACAATATTCTTGTTGGGACACCAATCATAGATATATATGCTAATTCTTTCTGCATCAAATCCAGCATCTTGTAATCTTGTTATATGGCAAAGTTTAAATTGGGTAAGTTGCTGATGATACATAAAATTGAAGAGCTTTCAGGGTTTAAAAAAAAAAATGTGCAGTGGGTTTCACCAGAAAAAGGAATTATTAAAAGTCTTTTTGTGTGTTAATTTCAATATGCAAAGATGGTTCTTTTTTTTTTTTTTTTTTTTTGTATATATTTAGGTTTTTAAAAAATTGAAAGTTTGTGACATCAAGGTTTAATTTCACTTTAGATGGGAAAAACAGAACAACTTTTAAATATGATCTAGGGAGAAGAAACTAAACTGTTTTATTAACAAAAATGGTTATTATGGAGAAAAAAGCACACCAAACTTAAATTACATAATTTCAGAAATGTTTATGAAAAATATAATTTATCGAAGCTTTAATAAAGTATTCAAGTAAAGTATTATTAAATAATAACTAAATATGCTCAATTGTGTGATGTTACTTGCTTCTCTTGGTGAAGATGATTCTTAAAAGATGATGTTATTTTAAGCAGCATAAACTAAGTAAATATTTGCGTTTGGGGATCCCTATATTTTTCTGGGGAAGCTCATGATTCTTATACCCATTGAGTAATAGGCTCTGAGTCTTCCTTAGAACAACCAATTCTGAATATAAATATTGCTCAAATTTTCAGCCTGAGTTTCAATAAACGCTCTTTCCATTTTCAAAATGATTTCTTTTCAGAATTTTCAAAATCATCTATCATTTTCAAGCTCAAAAGATATCAGTTTTCACATAGGAAAAATAAACCACAAAATTTAGTTAATTTTTTTGCGACTCCTTTTCGGTATTGCAGTGAAATTTTTTTTTCCAGCTTATTTAATTATAGCCTTTTTGATTGCACGATCTTAAAAGTAATATTAGATATATTAAGATTATACATCGTCGCATCAGAGCAGCAGTAATGTATCTAACCCCAGAAATAACACCAGAAATATCTTACTGTTGCGCTGAAGCGACGATATATTTGTTACATAATCACAATATATGTTACTTATTAGAGATGTACAGAAAATGCAGTGAAAACCAGAAAATGAAGAATCGTGATGAGATATAATGAAAAATAACAATGGCAACATTTCACAGAACTCAAGAAATATCCCATGCAGCTATTTTAAGGCACTCCTCAGGGTAATAGCTAACCCAAGCGCCATTAAGTTGGAAAAAGAAAATTTATTAAATAATTAGAAAGATTGAAAAATGAAACTCCAAGAAGCATCGTAAAAAATTCAAAAGCAAGATTTCTAGAATAATTTTATTGAAGTTGAAACTATTGGTATCATTCAGTAATGTGTTCTCAAGTTATTCTTTGTAAAAAAAAAACTGAATACATAAATAAATAAATAAATAAATAAATATATAAAGTAAAATGAAACAAGTAAATGAAAATGAGACTGACTTATTTTAGTCTGTATATAAATAGTCATGTATCGCCAAAAATTTCATCAGGAATTTAATGATAACGGATTCAAAAAGGATTGAGAATGTTTTTAAAGCATATTTCGTCGAAAAGAAAAGTGTAGATTTAGTGCTATAAAGCGCTAGATATTTTTGAATATTATTCATGCGCTTGTATTTTGACTGGGTGCAAATCAAACGTATAGTTAAATAGTATAGTGATATAGTTAAGGAACTTTTGAAATCTCGTGCAGTAGTTTTTATGTACCCTTACAAATTGATTTTTTTGAAACTTTTTTCATGCAAAAAAGGCAATAACAATAATAAAATGAATTAATTCATTCATTAAATAAATAAAAATAAATAAATTAATAAACACAACATATAAAAGGGTTTGCATACACCGTAAAATTATCGATCAAGTCGAAAATATGCCAATGAATAACTAAATGAATGAATACTTACTATTTAAAAGGTTTTTTTAAAAAAAGGAAATAATTTTATGAGAGGGAGAAAATGTATTTGTCTTCCTCCTCTTTGATAATTTGTCACCGTTCTAATAATTTTAATGTGATAATAATAATCAGATTTACTGAAAACGTTTTTAACTCAAAATATATTTTATAAATTTAGAATTCTGGACCCTTTTCATCAATTTTAAACAGTTCAAAAAATTAAGATTCGGCATCTGTTGGAAAGGTCATCTATCTAGCAGATTTACTTCGTACTAGCTTTATCGGAAAGCATTTTTGACATAAACTGTGCACAAAAAAATTTAGGATTGGTATAGTTTAATGTGTGTTTGGTTACGAAGAAAAAGGAAACAATTTGCTTCTTACAGGGGGAAAAAAATCAATGTGTTTCACCCAAAAGTTAGTGTCTTAGTAAAGTAATCTATTAGCGTTATATAAATCTTTATTAGGGTTTCCAATCCCGAAATTCCGATCCCGAATCCCGCGGGATCCCGCAGGATATTTAGCGGTATTTATCCTGCGGGATTTTGCAATCAATCCCGCGGGATTCCCAATCCCTCAATTATTTTTCCATTCAAGTGTTTTCCAACTTTTTCCGCTCATAAATCGACTATTTTCACAAGCTTCATCTGAAATTTGCATCTTCTTCCTCTTATATCTCCAAGAAGAGCAAGAAAATCCGTGTGTCTCATATGACCAACGACGGATTTACCATTTAAGAACATAAAAAATAGAGTTCATTTTTATGTGAATTAATCGGCATTCTCATTCGAGGTTTCAGTTTTCATACGTTCAGCAATTGAGAAAATGCGTTAAACTTTTAAGCATTTTCGAAAACCATCATTAAAATTTAAAATCCGGTAAAATTGCACTTTAGGAAAAATAGAGAAAGTGAATTACATATTCCAAAATCCTCTGAATGCAATGTTGGAGCAGTTATGTAAGCTTTAGTAATGCTCTCAAAATCTTTAAATTACAAAAAGTGCACTCCAAAGAAGAAAGAAATGAAAAATCAGACATTATTTGAATATTTGGTTAAGACTTTAAAAGAGGAGACAGAAATTTGTATGAAACACAAGCTGACTCATGGCAGTGCAGTAAGTCAAGCTCCTCATGTTTTTGAATTCCTCTTTAAAGGGAGAGGTAAAATTAACGAAGTTATCTTAACAATTTTACTGAGACTGCGAATTGGTGAAATGGTGAAATCAAGCCTTGCTGTAATGAATGAAATTCACCGATACAATGACCAACGTTAATGAAACAACAAGGGTAATATCAATGCAAGATTGGATACAGAAAAGCACAACTTTTATATTTGACATAAATATTTAATTTCTAGAAGAATAAACTCAATCCTGGGGGGTCCCCCTCAGATCCCCCTCAATCCACGGGATCCCGGGATCCCGCGGGACTGAATTCGGCGCAGGATTGGAAAACCTAGTCTTTATACAGCCAATTCTGAAATAGTAAGAACTGAAACTGAGTAAGATTTTACGTTTGATTTTGAAAAAGGTACCATACTAAAAACATTAATGGTCAGAAAATACTGAAATTGAACCTGTAACAGAGTGAGAAAACGGCTTATACATCGCTTACATAACAGCTAATTTTATTATTAGCAATATTATAAATCACTTTTAGAAAGAAGAAATTTCGTGTGATAAAAGATAATTGATTTAACCACAAGAAAGTTATAAGTCCGTATATTTTTGAAATTATTTGGAGCCTAATCCCCAAAATATTACAGTCGACGTTCTTTATAACGATTCCCGAGGTTCAAACAACCGCATTTGTTATGACGAAAAATTCAAAATATTGCATATCGTTGAGTTTTATTTAAAAATAAAGGAATATTTTGAACATAATGCCTTATTTTTAAGAACTAATATACAAAAAAAAAAAAAAATGATTTCTTTTATTCAACAATCACATTGCTTAGTGTTCTCACTTGATGGCTTTGATGTTCCTACGATTTTATTTCCCCCCGCTTCCCTTTGCAGCACCACCGTCCCGGCCTCTTCCCCCCCCCCCTCCCGATGCTACTCCTCTAGCGAAAACCGTCTCCAAGTTGCGTCCATATCCCACACGCACACATACACACCCCTACACATACACACACCTACATACACACACCTACACACACACACACACACCTACACACACACACACGCATACATACACACGCTTATACACACACGCGCATACACACAGACACAAACACACACGCATACATACACACGCACTCATGCATGCACACCTACACACACACACTCATGCATGCACACCTACACACACACTCATGCATGCACACCTACACACACACACACACTCATGCATGCACACAGACACAAAACACACACGCGTACATACGAATACATGTACACACATACACACACATACCCTCACACCCATGCCTGCACGCAGACACACACGCCTACATACACACACACACATTCGTGATTGCGAAAAACATAGTTTGAAGTTTAGGAAGTCAAAATTCAAATTTCTTTTTTATCTTAAAATAGTGTACTGAAAGAGTTAAGAAAATACATTTGATCATGTAACGCATCAAAAAATACATTCGTTTTCCGAAGTACTAAAATCAATCTGAAATAATATTTTGCTTTGCCATCGTTTGCTACTTCGATCCTAAAGAACTTTTTACTTCTCAACTCCTTCAAAAAGCAGTTTGTACTACCTATATCTTATGAAACATCTTTTGAAATTTGGCATCTGTATGGAAACACTTTTAAAAAGTTTTCACTTTCACACAAATTTGCTACACATTTTAGATTAGCATCAATTTGAATATATGTGTCAACGAGTATGCTGTAAATCTACATTTTTTGAACATGTTTTGAACAATATTTGAACATAGACAATTTTTCGCTTTTTAGTATACTTTAAAGTACACTTTTTGGAACAGTTTACAAAACACTTTTGAGAACAGTTTTCAGCGCATGTGTTTGGTTCGGCATACATTATCAATACTTTTGGGAAATTATTTAAAAGCATTTTTTGTTCACTGACACATGTCTCCTTTTAAAACGCTTAGTAGCACACATTTTTTGACATTTTTTTGCATTTAGGGAACTATCCTTTGAATATAACACCAGTTTTTGCTGTTAATTTTACAGAAATCTCGCTGGGCATCTGTCAACTTTTGCCGGGCAAAGGACGGTCTTCGACTAGGGAAGGCCGTCCTTTTTGACGTCATTTGTGACATCAACCGACAGCGATTCATTGCAATAAAATTTCTAGTTATATCGTATCGAGATATTCTATTGACTGGTAGTTGAAGAAAGCTGTTCAAATTACATTTGTACGAAAGAAAGAAATGTTTCACAAGTGTACCCAAACGTTCTCAAATGTGCCTCACATCTGTTCTCAAAAGTGCTCCCAAGTCAAAGCTCCAAACATGTTCCAAATATGCCCTGGGAATTTGCAGGGTAGATCTCCTTCATGATCAGTTTTATAAGAAAAATCAAGTGACAAAAGTTCATTTTCGTACGTAGAAATTTCGTCATTTAAATTAAGAGTCCGAAATTTCACCCATGATTTGTGTTTCTTTGAAGATACATCAACTAACACATCCTTTCAATGGAAATATTTTTCTTTAACAGACATGAACACGTTACTTTCAAATCGGTTTTCTTTATAACCAAAAAAAAAGTAAAAACTTTATTTCGGACGTCATATCTTTACGTCAGATCCTGAGTAACGTAAATCACATAATTGTTACTTTACAGGAGAGAGAGAAAATGCTTGTTTGGCCTATGCAAAGGATGAGACGAGCGCTCTTTTAACACTGATAAACAATTACAGAGGATTTTTTTCTAATTATATTCACATGGTTCAATACGGAATAGGATTCTGTACAATGTATAAATAAACGGAAAATCGCAATTTTTGAACTTACGCTAGTCTGGCTCTGAGGTACAGATATTGGAATAAACCGTTTATTTCGAATGTTAAAATACAATCACATTCATGAAATAGCAATCGGGACTTAATACGTCGATCGTTAAAATAGAAACGTCAATGGTCGTTTTGACAAACGAAGATTTCAAAAAAAAAAAAAAAGCTAATGATGCAAAAGTTAACTCTGTTGTTATTTTTTCACGCTGAAAAAGGTTTAATGGGGAAACCCAAGAAGTATACTTTGAAACTTGGTGAGGTAAGTCATAATAGAGTGATGTACGTTTTGTTTTAGGTTTTGACAAGTCATATTGCAATAAGTATCTACAGTAAGAATTGTTTTTAATCAATAGAAATTCCTATCATTGATTGTTGTGCGATTCTGTAAAAAGCACGGAGAAAATCTTTATATCATACACAATTCGTTATTTTTTAGTAAAGTGAAAACATGCTTATTTTTAATATGTCTTAAAATTAAAGTATGTAGTGTGTTTTGTATGTATCGTGTATTCATACAATAATCAGAAGCTGCATTAATTGCTTACATTCATTTAACGTAACTTTGAATCATGTCAGTTAATTTTGGACCACTCCAATTTTTTAAAAAATATTTCACTTAAAAAAAATATAATTAAAAAAAACCTAGTGCGCCAAGTGCTGCTTTTTTTTTATCAGGGTTATGAAACAACTTTTTTACTCATTATTTCATTACAGAAATTTTGAATAGAAATCTCGTAATGTTGTGAAGTATAAAGTTTTTAAACTTCTTTTCTGCTTTAAAGTTTCCTTACATTATGGTCATATACGCCCACAACTAAAATATTTTATTTTAGTTGACAAGTTATAGGCACATTAGCTTGAAATGGTCTTAAATATCAAAATTAATGGCAAAAATATATGTACATGGCAGAGCAAAAGCTAAAGAATAAGTGAGTAGCAATAAAACTGCGATCTGCTAACAGCAATATCTGCTCCTTAAGAAAGAAATCCTTGAAAAAATTAAATGCAAAGAATTATCTTTATTGGTAACTGAAGAGCATTAACATTATACTTGTAAATCACGCTGTGGATAAAAACTTATGTTTGGAAAAAATGTAGTAGAGGTCTTCTTGAAACATGATATTTTGAGAATCCAAGGATGGTGTTCCTGGAATTATCGGTTAAAAACTTGACTTTTGCAATGTATAACAAATCTGCCCATTTCTGGTTGGGTGCCCGTAACTGGTCATTTCCCCCACAAAGAAATACTGAAAAATAAATTTATCACGCTCCATTTTCCTAATACCAGTGGCTTTTTCCATTTTTTTTTTCTTCATTATTTTTTGCAAAAAATTTATTGTGGGTTCGACAGAGAGTTCTATTTCAGACAACTCGGTTGAAGTTTTCTTCCGAGTAGTACTCGGAAACTGGCAATACAAATAGTTTCTCTTCTAAGCCGAGAAAAATAAATCTCCAATTTCCTAATCAAATAAAACGTGGCTCCACCTTTAACGAAATTCATCTCCACTTTCAGGAGACCAGCAGCATCGAAACTTTGTTTGCTGGGGAAACAACAATCCAAAATAAATTCTTCGAATCCCGATGGGCCCAATGCCAATTCCGACCTGGTCACTCTGTGGGGAGGCGGGGTTTGCCGATTGCTTCAGGTAAGAATGGCATTCTTCGGGTTTTACTTCCTTCTTATTGGATAGGAAGAATTCCTAGAAAGAATGTGAGGATTGTGAAATACCTGCGCTACATGCGATTATGTTAAGCTATGCCATCTGAGAGCTGTTGGAAGTTGGCCATTGGTGTTTGTTGGAAATCGAAAGCAATCCTGGAAATTACACGGTGGTATATATTATCGAATAGGGGATTAGTCTAATAGTCACGTTTTTGGGAAGCATCGATATCATTAAATGAAATACATTACAATGTGCGGAGAAAAGTGAGTTTTTTTGCTCTGGAAAAAGCCATGCCTCCTACCCCTCCCCCCCCGAATGTCTCCTTAGTTTACACCTAAATTTGCATCACAACAATGGCGCCACCAAAAAAATAGATTTTGAGAGGAGGACACTTAATTTTTTCCCATTTGAATTAGTGTCGATTCTTCTATAGCTAAGTCCATCTCTCCCTCTCTCCCTATATATATATATATATATATATATATATATATATATATATATATATATATATATATATATATATATATATATTTATACCCATGGGTGTTGAGAGGTCAAAAACTGGAGAAAGGGTGCATCTGAGTTTGCTTCCCGCAATTATTTTTTCGAACATGTACAATATATACCTATATACGATACAGATACATTATATATACTTGATATAGAAAAAGAGGGAGAGGGCTGATAAAGCTTTTAGTTTAGAAAGAGGTCGGTCATTACTGGAATATGAGCCCTTATAAATTGGTGCTTTATGATTTATTTTTCTCGTTATCTTCTTTTTCCACAAGATGTGTTCATTTCTTCAGTAAAAAAAAAATATTTTAATGTTAACATCTAACTCAGCATTCTGTAGTGGGCACCAGAACCAACCGAGACCAGTAAGCCCTCTCTCTGGTTGTGGCACTGAATCACAAACGTATTATAAGTTTTCTTTAAGGGAAAGAGATCAATCATAAACAACCAGAATTTTCTTGTGGGGGATTGATTGTGGGTTTGGTTATAAACCT
Source organism: Uloborus diversus (assembly GCF_026930045.1). Classification (NCBI taxonomy): domain Eukaryota; kingdom Metazoa; phylum Arthropoda; class Arachnida; order Araneae; family Uloboridae; genus Uloborus; species Uloborus diversus. Next base: position 114,680,936 of record NC_072740.1, read on the forward strand.
TTTCTTGTATACTAATCTAAAAATATACAAGGATTGCCAATATAGCTTAAACAGTTTCTAACTGGAGTGCTTAACATCGCCCTCCTCAACCCGCTCCTAATTTTCTTCAATTGTTGTATCCAGAATTTGTGGTGCAATTTTCCAATGAAAAATATACATGTCCTTGGGAACTACAGGCTACAATGAGCTTTTCAGTGCAAAATAATGGATCTAAGGGACAAAAAAAGGGGGGGGGGAGGACATCCAAAAATAAATTTTAGCATCTTCAAAGAGCTTCAAAAATTAAGAGATAAAAATTCGAAACTACTAGAAAAAGGTAATTATAGAAACACTTTAAAATATATAGGGATAGAAAACCCAGAAATGAAAAAAAGCAAAGAGACTGAATCATTAAGAAAGAGAAATCGTTGCAAGATTCAACATCCGAAAGAGATGAGTGTTCGTGCATTATTTTACCCTGAATGAAAAGTAATGATGCATTCCTAAACAGGTTCAACAACGTTAAGCAAAGCTCTATATTTTTAGCCGTTGCACAAATTTTCATTTTCTTCTGGCATGTAATAAGATCCTGTTAAAATCGTTCAATGTAATTTATTTCGCATTGGTGATTCAATTTGTAATTAACTTCGAGTGCAATTTTAAATGAAAGAGAATTAAAGCCCATTGTGTAACTTTACATTTTTCAAGTAAATTTCATAAGTAGGAATATGGCTGAATGTGTGTGTGAATGTTCGTTATATAAATCTAAAATTTACGTCAGATCCCTGCAAAATTTGGCGCATTTGTTCTTTGATGCTCAGGAGCTCACAAGGTGTTTTTTTTTTTTTTTTGCCAGAATGTTCATGAAACGGGATGTTTATGCCTATATTAACAACAATGACTAAATTTTTGGAATTAAAAAAAAAAAGAAACAAGAAGTTCAAATTTACATTTTGAGTTAAAAATTGCTCTTCTCTGTACGTTGATGGGAAATTTTTCTCTTTTTTTCCTTTTACCTAAGAATGATTGCTCAACATGCGTCACTTGACACAACTTTACTTTGGAGGTAGACCGTGCAACACTGGGCAACACAGATAGTTAGTTATTACTAGTTGACCCGTGGGAAGTATTGGCGCTCCAAAAAAATTTAACCTCATTCTCAAATTCCAAACCACTCGGAGTTTAGCCTATATATTTACACTACTAAAAGTTATATCATAGGCAATTTTGTTATTTACGGCTTACTGCCCAGGCAAAATTTAATGACATCGTGTATTATAATATTTAATTATCCTACACTATAATCATTATAACTTTTTATAACATATATTATATTGTAGCATAAAATACTACTAAATTTTGCAGGGGTGTGTTAATACACAAGTATCAAGATATTTTTTTGCTTAGTGGAGGGGGGAGGGAGTATGAAATAAATTTTGTGCTCGTGTCTTCAAAAATCATAAATGCAAAGTATTCAAACAGAGTAACTGAAATAACACGTTAAAAATACTTTATAGTTCGTACAATAAAGCATATGAAGGAATTATATAATACCTAACTGCATACTCATTATTTGTGGCTACAAAGCGATTTTTGTTTTTGTAATCATTTCGAGTCGAGTTTTAATAGTCACGTAAGAAAAGAAAAATAACACTGAAGGTAACAGTTCTAGAGCAAGAGAAGGAATGGGTTTAAGTAGTTAATGCATAAAGTAAATAAATTAATTTTAAACTCCATTGTACAATCTTTGATCGGAAAAACCGTAACGTGGTAGGGAAAACCATATGGTAACAGACAAAGTGAGGCAAATGTTAAATACAAAAATTCTGTAGCGTTAATCTTAATCGCTTTACTCTTACTGAAAAATCTTCGTTCAATTAAATGTATTTCTTCAATGAAAAAATATTTAATTGTACTAAAATTAAAAAAAAAAAAAAACACTATCCAGTATTCATATATTTCCCTCCTGTTAAAAAATGAAAAAAAAAAAAAACGTTTGATTCAACATGTAATAAACCCAACAATCCGATTTTGAAATCAATCAGAGATTGCAGTGTCTTCCTTGTTATAGACTCACCAGTCTGGAATAGTTAATAACCGTGTTGGAAGCAGATATAAGGGCTGTAACTTACAGCTTGCCGTTTAATTATAGTTGAGAAGTTTTCAAAAAATTTTGAAATAATCCTCATCACTCAATACAAAATTGAAAAAATATATACGTAGTAAAAACTTACAATAAGTAATACAGATATTGTGTTAATGATTTTTATTTTATCACCATGTTGTCGAAAGTACAGTCATGCAGAGGATTTCGTTGGCATAAAACGGAAGAAGAACTCCTAAAGTATTATATAGTTGTCCAATTTTAAGAAATAGTTGTTAAAAAGTCATTTAAAATGAATTGCTAACCTTGTTCAAAGTCTTCCTGCCTCTTAGGGTAACTTTTAACTATGTGAGGAAAACGATGTAAATTAAATTACATTTTACTAAGGGTAGTGCAAGTTTGAACCAGCCAAAAAGTTAGAAAGTATAAGTATGCCTAAAATATACTGCTAACTATATGATTAAAATATGTTGGCAACTGTACGCTTAAAATATGCTGGCTTAAGTTTTTATTTCATACACTAAAAAAAATCCGAAACATCACTGATTACTTATGTGGAACGTTTCAGGATTTCACCAATTTCCTGAGAAAATTAAGTATCTTTGTTGAAACGTTTCCTGAATCACTACAAAGTGCATAAATACAGACTTCTCACTGTTGTGAAAAATATGTTTAGCTTCCAGTTTAAAGGTTAACTGAGCGTTTTTATTTTGTGTATCGGCTTCAGATCGATTGTGGTTCGTCCAGATTGATTAAGTTCCCAATAACAGCGATTAAGTCTCTGGATTCTGCATGGCAGCTTTGCAAGAATTGCGGGCAAGTGCATATTAAAGCACTATTAAAGCAGGCAAGTGCTTGGTACTTACTTATAATTCTGTCTCAGCGTTGACCCTGGTTACAATAATGCTTTTAGAGCGTTCTGGGTAAGTGAGGAAGGTTCTAAGCAATTACTTAACAGAAGGTTTCAGAAATATGACTGGCTTTAACCATGGAGATTTCTGTATTACTTAGAAAGATTCGTTCGTTAACAAACATTCATAAAATCAAATTTTTTATACCCAACAACTCTCGAAGAATGTAGTCTTGGGCACAATGGACAAAGTTTTGTCTTAATTCATTCAAAATAAAAAGAGGGATCTATAAGGTTGAAGCATTGAAATTATGTTTTCCTTTCACTTAACTGACCCTACATTCTTATTTTTAATGCAGAAATTCAAAGAAAGAAACCAACCTATATTTTCTCCATGTAAAAAAACTCTCATTGATAAATCTTGAATAATCAAGGACACTAGGGCAGCCAAAAATAACTTCTGAGGTGTTTACGTGTTTGAAAATACTTCATGGGGGGGGGGGCTTATAATCGAAAATACCTTCTGGAGGGGTTTTTTTAGTCAAAAATAACTTCAGGATTGGGTTTTTTGATCAAAAATATCTCCTGGAGTTTTTTTTTTTTTTTTGATAAAAACAATTGTGTATAAACTACTGTATTAGAACTCATATTTATGTTAAAACAATGCCCCTGGGCAGTGTTATACCCCCCCCCCCCCTCTTCCTTCGCTGCGCCACCTACTCAAGGACAATATTATTATCTTATTTTCTAAGCTATGCTTAATGTTTTAAATCATCATTTTCATGAGCGAAGTTATTCTTACATTTATCCGAAACACAATTTTAAAACCTTTTAGTATGTCACCATTATCCTGAATGTGGCTATACCCAGTGCATTGGAGGTAAACTGTATCAAGCCATTTCCCCTTCGGAAGGATGCTGTTTATAGAAATGGTTAACAAATTTCCCCCTTTCTTTGCACTGCAATATGTAACTTGAGGGTGTGAAATATGTTTGATGAATTAGTCAACTCGTAATACCTATTCTACTAAATGTGTCATAGCGTTTTCCTAAAAACATTTTTTTTTTTTTATCTTTCGTGGTGATACAAGAAATATCTTTGATAAGATATTTTGCAAAGTGTGATGAGGGTACATTTGGAAATCTTGAAGACGCTTGGAAATGCATCATATGACCACAATTCTTTAAGTTTTTTTCTTCTTTTTGTGTAAGAGCAAGTGCAAAAAAAGAAGAGAGAGAAATCGCACGAAAACTTAAATTTAAACGTTTTTTAAGGATTTGGAAAGAAAAAAGAACCATTCCATGTCAAGTGATCTAGTGGTCCCAGCTCTACCATCTTCGACTTGGATGAAGTTTTATAGATGTGCAGATGCCTTTGAAGCTAACCTATACGAAATTTCAGTTTTCAAGATCCAGATCCTGAGGATCTAGGATCTCCCAAATTTTTTTTCCAAAACGACGGTTCAGCTTTGTGCCATGTTTACACAACGCCATGTTAGACTTTGAAGCTAACCTATACGAAATTTCAGTTTTCAAAATCCAGATCCTGAGGATCTAGGATCTCCCCAAAAAAATTCTCCGAAACGGCGGTTCAGTTTTGTGCCATCTTTTAGATTAAGTTTTATCACACAGGAAGCCTGATATTTGGGAGCAAAGTGTTCGTTAGGCTGTAAATACGTTCTATTTTTTTTTATGATATAGAGCTCTTAAGATTTTGTATAGCATACATGTAAACTCGTGAAAAAGAGCCGTGGGGAAATTTTTTCCTGTATTTTTTTTTCTTTTTTGTCAGAAATTATGAACAAAAATAAATCAAAGGTTCGTATTTCTTAATACTATTGTTACTTTTCTCATACATAAAATACCTTGTTTTTAATGTGTTACAGTTTCAGAGCGTAGGGTAGACCGGGGCACGTTTACACATTGGGTACGTTTACGCCCTGCCCTTTTTTCAAAACGAATTATAAATGGAGAGCCAACAGTCATACCAGATTGATGCTATTTTCTAGCAAATATTCTCACGAGTTTTTAAACATCAGTCGAGCTTCGGTTTAGCATGCGGATAGAAAAAATCTGTTTTCTACCGAGCCGAGTAAATTTTTTGTTGAACGTTCTAAAGCTTATTGTGAATAAATAATACTTCGTTAAAAAAAAATGAATATATAAAAAATAGCAGAATTTTATCCTTCTTTTGAGAATAGGGAAGTTGCAACCTATTAAATGTTCATATTTTGGCTATTGCATATTGTTAATTGACCCTCAAAACTAAAAAATTCACCATCGCCGAATTTTAAAACACCGTGGTTGATTTTTAATGAATTTTTAAAAATCCACGCGCAAAAGTGCGCTCTTCTGAAACGTCACGAACCTACGTCACAGGGCGCGAATGGGCAGCCTCCGCCGAAGATCCCTTGTTTTCGCTAGGGACATTTTGAGCGCGCTGATATTTTTATTTTTTAGAAATTCAATAATCCTTTTGAACACACTATGGAGGCCGGATTCGTTAAAGCACAATCTAAATAATCTTCCTCAAATAATATCAATGGTGATATTCGAATATTTCCGAGAGGATGAGAGGTTTAATGTTCCAGAAACGCGCGGAGTTTAATGCGAGGAGATAAGCCTTTTACGTTTCATCTTCGAAGTCGAATGCACGTTCTTCGGTTTCTCCCATGACATGGGAACCGGTTCGCTAGCGTTTCTCTCCTATCGGACGTCACTTCCTATGCCATCTGACGTCACAGGCGCTTGAACTTTAAAAATTAATTTAAAAAAAACTACTTATCGTATCGCAAATATTTTTTCACCTATGATGTTCATACATGTTACTCTATCATATAAAAATAAAATTGAAAAATCGAAAACTTCCCTATTGTATTTGTATGGACAGAAAAGTTACTAAATTTTGTTGCACGTTAAAAATAAATCCAAACTTGCCGACGGGGCACGTTTACGCATTTTCATCGGGACACATTTACGCACGTTCTTACTGTGTCTTACTACTCTGTCTTACTTCTAAACGGGCCCCAGACGCTTTTTTCGCTTTGTACTGTCTCAAACCTTTAGTATTTTTAGGTCATTTAGGTTTTGAAAATCACCATTCATTTTTAATTAAGTAGCAGATTCGAATAAGTATAAGAATAATCCAAGTATTTATTCCACTAGGCCTTCCACATCGCTACATATGGACTACCCCAACTGAGACCACTTGAAAAAGTAGGACCAAAGCTTAGGAACCAAGAAAGGATTGTGAGCATCCTCTTTTATTCCTATCTGATACTCTAAATAAAGAAGCCCTCAGACAAGAGCAGTTAGAAGCTACAAAGAAAAAAACAAAATGGGCAGAGCAAAAAAGAAAAAAAAAAAGGAGAAAGTACTTAACAATTTACAAGTTTCTATTGAAGCAGAAATAGAAGACATCAAAGAAAAAAAGTAGGAAACCAAAACCTGGTACACGCTGTAAAAAGGAAATAAATGAACGATTTTGTTTATGAAGTAGAAAATTGTGCTTGCATCTATTGTTTGAAAGCACACAACCAATCGAAAAAAGGACAAAACAGGGTTTAATGTCTTAGATGTCAAAACGCAATCCCATGACAAGTATGCGAAAAGGAATACTTTATTTTTGTTAGTATAATCTAACAGTGATAAAGAAGATGACTAAACAGTTTCTGTTTTTAATTAGTAATAAGCCTTATGATTTTAGTTTATCTTATAAAATGTTCTTTAATTAATCATTTGTAATTTTCTAATTTTCAAAGTGTTATAAAAAAGGAAGTATTGTATTCGCGAAAAAAAATTTCACTCAAAAATCAGCCTTAATTTCCATTTTGCTCGCCCCGGAACGAATATTGATTTTTTTTTTCAACCCGACCACACGTGGATACATGCCTAAGAACGTATAGACACCTGAAGAATCCATTTTGACGATCCCCGAGTTATTTACAACGAGTTTTCTCGTGACGTCCGAATGTACGTATGTATGTATGTATTTATCTCGCATAACTCAAGAACGGTATGCCCTAGAAAGTTGAAATTTGGCACATAGACTCCAAGTGGGGTCTAGTTGTGCACCTTCTCTTTTAGTTGCATTCGGATGTTCCAAAGGGGGTCTTTTACACCTTTTTGGGGTAAAATCATTGTTAATTTCAATGTAAACTCAAGCGGTGCTATAATTTGGCAAACACTTGGCAATATATCACCAAGCTTTTGGTCGCCAAGTTTTGTCGCCAAGTTGGCGACGAATTTGGCGACCGTTTTTTTAAAATCTGGTTTCAATTTGGCCATAATTTGAGAGTTAACCATTGAATCGCATTGAAACTGCCAATATTGGGAAAATCTATCTGCATAAAACGTTTTCTTTGCTTCGGTTTGCAACAGACTTTGAATAAAAGTATTTTTTTGCTCACTCCGAGGCAATATTATCTTTAAATTGGAGTAAAAGGAAGTCATGTGATGCACACATCAGCTCGTTTCCTATCAAAAAAGGCATATGTAATAATATTCTACAATACCTCATTTTACAATGGGAATAAATTGTAGTGATTTTACAACTGTTATTAGTAAGAAATTCTTTTTCTTTCTTTTTTTTCACTATAAAAACGATTCAGAAACGTTCCTGGAAAATAATGGACAGCTGATGTGCCCAATTTCTTCCTGTAACATATCTTGAAAAAGCCAGGAAAGTTTTCCGCTAAAATTCAATAACCTTTCTGAAATTATCTTGGAAGCTTCCTGAAAAACTCAGAAATCTTCCCGTTTAAAGCCAGTTGTGTCTCTAGAAGGTATAATATAATAGCATGGCACCTTCCTGATTTATCAAGAAAGTTCCAAAATCAGTATTGGAAGCATGGCCAAAGCTGAGACAGAAGTGTAAGAGAGAATCTAAGAGAGAATCAAGAATTTAACTCTCCTGCAATTCTTGCAAAGCTACGCAGTCCATGGACTTATTCGCTCCCGTTACGTTTATACGTTTATTAACTATATTTTTATATTATACGTTTTCCACTAACATTCAGTACCCTTCCTGAAATTATCCTGGAAACTTACTGAAATATTCAGAAATTTTCCCTTTTAAAGTCAGTTGTGTCCCTGGAACTTTAGAGTAAACTTTTGTAGGTTTAATATAACAGCTAGGCATCTTTTACTGATTTATCAAGGAAGGTTCCCAAGCAGTACTGCAATTATGGCCAAAGCTAAGACAGAATTGCAAGTCAGTATCGAGAATTTTACTTCCCTGCCATTCTTGCAAAGCTACGTAGGCCACAGTCTGGACGGACTGTAATTGAACTGAAGCCGATACACTTCATAAATACACTTAGTCAATCTTTAAACTGGAAGCTAAAAATGTTTTTTTTTAACGATGAGAAGTCTGCATTCGTGTAACGTGTGGCAATTCAGGAAACTTTTTGACAAAGATCCTTGATTTTTCCAGGAAGTGGATAAAAACCGTTGAAATCTCGAAACGTTACACGGAAATAACCAGTAACGTTTTCAATTTTTTTACATTGTTGAAAAATTCGCTTGCAAATCAAATATGAAAGAAACGGGGAAAATATCTTGTTCTGCCAGAATAAGATATTTTATCATCTTACTTATTCAAGCAAACAATTCAGTCTTTAATAATGAGACTGCAATATTTTGAGCAGTAAAGGGGGGGGGGGCAGTTTGTATTGCAGCTCAGTTTCACTCTAAATTTTTATTTATATAACCACGCGATCCCTGTTTCTTACTTTCATAAAATAAACTAAGATTCGTAACAAATATAACTCGGGAAAGATATATTTGTCACTCAAAAAATTGCCTTGCAAAGCAATGTAAGTCCATTAGAAACAGTGTTCTCTGACGAAAAGCAGATAAACAGCATATGAATCTTTCTTTGTAGCTCGAAAATAAAAGTATTGTTGACTCAGGCGTCGAAGTTCAGCTGACTAGAACTGAGTCAGCTATATTACCACTCTGTTTGAAAAATCTATCATCATGTTTGAAATGCCAAGATTCAGAAACTTGAGACATATTTGATAGCAGTGACGTTATAGGAAGAGTTTTTTGTGGAGAGGTGTATTTACAAAGTTCACATGCATGCGTACACATACTGAGATATTGCTGGAGATTTTTTTAAGAAGTGAAAATACTTTTTGACATTTTTAAGAGGTGCAAAATTTATTTTGGAGGAGTGAAACGTACGAAAACAGTAAACACCATAATAATGATCCGTTCCAAAACTAACTTCCTATACTGTAAAAAAAATCCGAAACATTACTGATTATTTAAGTGTAAAGTTTCGGGATTTCACAGGTTTTTATCCACTTCCTGTGAAAATTAAGTAACTTTCTCAAAAAGTTTTCTTAATTGCTGCAAGTTTTACGAGTGCAGTCTTCTCACAGTTGCGAAAAGATTTTAAACTACCAATTTAACGATTAACTGAGCGTATTTAATAAGTGTATCGGCTTCAGTTCGGTTACGGCCCGTCCAGTCGACTAAGCTCTGAATGAGAGTGAATTCCATAGCTATGCAAGAACTTCAGGCGAGTTAGATTCATGGCACTTACTGGCAGTTCTGCCTTAGCTTAGACCGTGTTTGCAACAATGCTTTTGGAGCCTTTTTGGCAAATCAGGAAGGTGGCAAAGCTATTATAGTAAACCTATATTTAAGTTTTCTCTGAAGGTTTCAGAGGTACGTCTGGCTTTAACCGGGGAGATTGCCGAATTCTTCAGAAAGATTCCAGTAAAATTTCAGGAAGGTTACTGAATTTTAGCGGAAAGCACTCCTGTTTTTTGAAAGATATGTTACTTGCAGTACTAAGACACATTATTTTCCAGGAACGTTTCTGAATTACTTTAACCGTGTAACCAGGGAACCACGCGTCAAATAATGAACAAAGTTGAAATTGATAGAGATCTAAAGAACATGTTAAGCATTTTTTTGAGGCAAACATTATTTTTCCTCGTGCCCCGTTATCGAAATAGCAAGTCTTAAATACTGCGCGAAATGTTAAGAAAAGGGCGAAATTTAAAAGACTTGGCTAGAATTTGAAGATATCAATTTCTCGCCTACGATTTCATACGATATCGCCGATCTCTACGATTTCCTCTGCGATAATATTATCTCTCCCCCTTCCTCCGCAACCTAAGCAGTAATCGAGAAAAATCAACACACTAGTTACACTAATTTTAAATGATTTATGCTCAAATACTAACCTATACTCGAAAAATTAATGCCATGTATATTGACTACTAGCTTGTTATTGTAGACAAAATTAACAGTGGTATGTTTAAAGTTTGCAACTATTTCTTTTGAAAAGGGACATTTAAATCATTTGTCTCCACAATTGATTATATAATTTTTATACATCCACTATACTAACAAGTAAAATAACTTTGTACCACTCTGGCAATAAAGAACACTAATTTCAGTTTCTAAATTAGTAGCTATTGCATTTTTAATACGTTATTTGAGCTGTACCACTATTGTCGACGGCGGACATATTCTTCTGAGGACTAATATCCTGTTTGATTTGAAATTTGAAAAAAAAGTAGAAGAGAAGAAATAAGCTTTTGATGTGTCAGCAATGAATACAAAGTAATGTAAATTAACACTTTTCATCCCCCCCCCCCAGAAAAAAAATAGAAATCATTCAATTACTCAGTTCCAGTTTGTGAACAATCACTTCCTCGTGCGATTTTTTATGCAGCTAAAAGCAAAAATTATATTTAAAAAAAGTTGATTTTTTTTATTTTACTTTTAAGTCTTAATGAAATACAACTAAGAAATTTTCACGAAATAAAAGAGCATTATTTATTTAAATAACTTCATGGGGGGCGATGGGGCACGTTGGTTCGTTATTCTACTTTTCATTTTTTAACCTCATCAAAAAATTGAATGAACAGTTAGATTTTCTACAATAAGTTTTACTAAACATTTCTCATCATCTCAGATTTTTTTTTGAAAATGTCGATTTGATTCACTTTTTTTACATTAATTTTTTAACGGACCATTAAAAAGTGGACCAACGTGCCCCCCACGCGCGGAGTACGTCGGGCCGCCTCGCCGAGGCACGTTGGATCGCATTACGCATGCAAATTTGTTATAATTTTAGCGAAAAATATTATCCGATACTGTAACTAACTTTTTGTTTGTGCGTAGAGTGAAAAACATAAAGTTTAATGACCAATATCACCTATTAAATTGATTTCAATTGATAAACCATCTTTAATTAAAAACTGCAATAAGCACATTCACCATTAGAAACACAATTATTTTTCAAAGAACAGAAGAAAGATTAGTTATTGAATATTTATGAGAAAATTAAGGCAGATTAAAGTTAATAAAAGATCTGTCAAATGATATCTGGGAATATAAAAGTGCTACTTCCTGAGCAGACATTAGGTTCTGGAAGAATAATTCATGTGTCACTTTTATGCACAGTTATATTAATATTTGCTAAGGAAAAGAAGCTATTTTTTCTTCATTTTACCACATGAAAATTTCCAGCAGTAAAATTGACATCTTTAAGTTAGTATATCTTTGTTCTAAAATTAAATATGGAAGATGAAACAAGATAATCTTAAGAAAATGCTTTTCTTTTTTCAATCAATTATTTGTTTTATTTTGCTTCTAAGTAGAATACATTTTTGGCAAAAATGTATAATACAGGAACTTTATTATTGCATGTATTACATGCTTTATTCTTTGAAAACACTTGTATGCAAAAATGTAGATGAATATTTGAAAATATAAATACTAGTAAAAAAGTGCAGATATGAAATAAAACTTTTGGTAAAATTAATTTAGTATAATTTGTGTTAAATAATTATAAAATATACCTTTGCTTCCCCCCCCCCTTAGTTTTTATTATTTTTTCCAAATATGTGTAGCATGAAATGAACGTATGATACACAAGCACTTAGAATATTGTAAAAATTATTAAGGTTTAAGAGAAGTTTTTAAATTACTTGGGGTAGGCTGGTCCGGTCCGACGTGATCCGCAATGAGGTGGACCAATGTACCCCCACCTTCTTGATTGGACAAAATGATGTCATAATTTTTTTTCTTTGTGGAAAATATATATATATATATATATATATATATATAACAGCAAATAATTGTAGACTAAACAAACTTACTTTTATAAAGGAGTTTTTTTTCAGCAATCTTAATAAAACCCTTTAAAAAAAAATTTCAGTTTTCTAAAAAATACTCAGGACTTTTTTTTCTCACTCCAAGGCCCCCGTACCTACCACTATTTAAGGTTTAATTAGTTGGATGGGACCCTGAACACAGCTCTGATTTTTTGATCCCGACCAAAAACCGAGCAATCCTAATCCAGCACGCCCAGAGATATCGTAATCACACAGCACTACTAAAATAACATTTTCTGGAATAAGATTTTTTATAACTGTACAATGTGATTTCTTTATAAGATTTGTAGTACCATAGATGCTATTTATTAGTCATGTTACTAATAATGTTATTAAAATAATTTAGATCGGTCCGACGTGCCCCATTTCCCTCTACACGTCTAGTTGCCTTATACTATAATTTTCAATGTAGGGTTGGTTGGAGGTCACTGGGGTAAGTGAGTCACCCCCCAAAAACTGAAATATGGATAAAGTTTTCAAACTTTTTTGCACAGATCATGTTCAATTTCATCACAGTGATTGGTTTTGCTCATATTCGGGATTCGTGGAATTTTTTTCTAGGTCATAGCACTTAGTCAAAAGAATTCTGATTTTTTTTTTTTTTTTTCGCGAGTTCACGCAACATTAGGGGTAGCTTGAACTCGCAACATTCCTTGCTAGTTTTTATTATTTTTTTTTTATTATAATAAACTTTTTACGTATAGTTTACCTTAAAGTTCAGTCAGCAACAAAGACTTTTGCTTAAAATATTATTAATAAGTGTTTAAGAGAAGAGGTCCCACTTACCCCGTGAATTTTTGCTGTACGGGGTAAGTGGATCCCCTGACTATGAGGTAAGTGGGTCCCTCTATAATACTGGGGATTTCAAAATCAAAAGCAACTCTGATTAAATATTTGTATTGGTGAAATACAAAACAACTATGACGACTTAGTAAGAATTGATAGTTCAGTTACAATAACTGCTAAAGCTGGTGATTATGTATTAGTGAAACATACATGAAAGAATATCATCAAAATTTAAGTAGGTCTGATATTGAAAGTTGATTGATTCAAATTAAAAAAATACTGTTGAATTTGCAAGAACGAATAGAAATAGTGATACTTTTTATTGACATAGTGCAGATGATGTTGAAATAATTACTGAGGATGAAGCGATAATGGTTCTTTAGCCAACTTTACATAGGCGCAGTCATCTAGTGCTTCCAATTTTTTTTTTCAACTTATAGTTTTGGCAAATTTACTCAAACTGATCTTAATCTACTGTATTATGTTCATTAAACACACATTTATATGTAAAAGTAAATATATCCCTATTTTCAATAAATTTCACAAATGAAATTGTTTTGTTTTTCGTTTAAAAATTTTCCGTGATACAAATTTAAAATGCGGTAAATATATCATTAATGGATGCATTTACAAAAAAATAATTCACACTAAAAATTTACATACTTTATCATGCAAGACCCTCTTACTCCCTTTTTAGATATGCTTCATATAAATTTAAAAAAAAAAGAGGGGTGACCCACTTGCCCTTTACTATGGGATATATGGGACATTCATGCATTTTTTTTAAAAAAAATATATAATACTATTTTAGAAAATAATGATGAACTTTTGTTTAATAATAATATCCAAAGTAACTTAAAACAATATGTTAAATTTTTTTTTGTTTCAAAACTTTTGTATAAGGTTTCAAAAACGAACTTTTCTCGAAAGGGGTCCCATTTACCCCAAACAACCCTATGTATTATTTAATCACAGGCAAATTTTTTTACATTTTTTTATTGTTTATTTTTTGTTGTTTTTTTTTCTGGTTTTTTTTCCATTACTATTATTACTGCACAATCCAAGCAGAGTATGAAAATAATTTTTCATGTTCGTTTTTTTTTTTCATTCACGCCTACTGAATTCTACATGCGGTTAATCAACTTCCATGTTTTAATGCATTTGATATAATTTAGTTTATATGGTGGATAACGTCTATATTTTTCTCTTTCTTTTAAATTTGAAAAAAAAAATAAGGATTTTTTAAACACCACATTTACATCCATTGCGGTGCCATTTAAAATTGTGAGAATGATCCAATTTTCTTCCGGCATTAGTTTTGACTAGTTGTAAAAAAAAAATGAGGAGGTAAGACAAAATAAAAAACAAATTTGAAAAATATATTCAGTATTTTAGTTGCTAAAAATGTAGTGTATTAATAAACAGCAAGAATGCATTATTGAATGACTCTATGTCTTTAAATAATACTTATATTATATATTTTCGTTTTCAGACAAATTTTTTTAATTGAAAAGAAAGAAGACCTTCAAGAAAGTGTGCCATACATAAGGTAATGTATGATTTCATTCCGTACGATTTCATGATTTTATGATTTCAATAATATAAAATATCTGGTAATAAAACAGCTTATTTTTGCATTCTGTGTTTTCATAATACACATATAAAATTTGCTGCTGTATTTGCAAAAATTTAATTTACGATTTAAGTCTTACTTGTTCCTTCCAACATTTTATATTCTTTCAACTTTTGAATAGAACCAAAGTTTTAAGTTATAATTTTGGAAAATGGATTGCTCAATGACTAGTAAAAGAATGCTTATCACTCTTTTTTTTTTTTTTTTTTACAAAAGCAAGCAGTGTCACAATTTCAAACTTATAAAAATACACTTAAATGTAATCTCAGAAAATTTAAACATTTTTAAAACTGTCGAATAAATTAATTGTTATATGTTTCAAGTTTCAACAATTTGAAACTGTTGTCAAAGTTTAAAACTTGAAAAATTAACACGGTAAGATCTTCTCGCTACCAAAAGCTTTAATATTGAAACAATCTTTAAGACTGTAAGAGCTGACATAAAATTCTGATAAATTTTTGTGACTGATAAATATATTAGAGATTAATCCATGGTGCACTATTGGGATTTATAATACACATTTCGGTACCAATTTCTTGGGTACAAAGGTACCATCCATGGTAGTCGGAAATTATATACCATCTTTGGTGCGACATACAATCAAATTTCTCAAAATATATATATATATATATATATATATATATATATATATATATATATATATATATATATATATATATATATATATATATATATATATATATATATATATATATATATATATATATACGTATGTAGTGGAACTTGCGAATTATCCAGAAGTCTAAGAGAAAGAATTCGTAAACGGGATTTTTTAAACGAAAAGGAAATCGCAATGAAAATAAATTATTTATCTTTTTCTTAACAAATATTTTCCAATTTCAAAATTTTAATTATTTAGAATAACATTCCATTACTATGTTTTTTTTTTTTTTTTGTCATATTTAAGATTTAGAAAAAACTCTCAAAATAATTTCAGGTTTAGCAATTATGCGTATTAGTGAAATCACTCTGGTGTAATATTTTAAAACTTCAGCACAATTTTTTTAAAGGGAACTTTCTTCAACTTTTTACATAAGTTCATTTTTCCTTTGATAAATAAAATGTTTTCTTTTATTCTTTTGCATGCAAGTGAAAAATAGTGCATGTGCACTGTTAACAAGGAAGCCTATAACACTGCGCAAAGATAGAGAAATAAAAGTTAAATAGGAAAAAGCAATCATTTGTGCTTAGTACATTGATTAAGCCAGAGGTATTTCTTATAAATACAGTGAAAATTACACGCTTTGAAAGTAAAATGAAGCTTTGAGATTAAAATACTATTTTCGTCAACTTTGCTTTCTTACACTAAAGAAGGAAGGAGGGAAGAGGGGGGGGGAGGTCTGGTAGTTTTAAAACACGGGAAAATTGATATGACCAAGGAAGCATTCTCTAACAAGAGATGAAAACGAAAAAGGTTTTGTCTATTGCTTTTCGGTTCTTCCATTTTGTGATCCATATATATTTTTTTAAATTTGGGCACATGTAAGTAAAGTTAAAACATATGCTATAGGGGAAAAAAGTGGAATCTTTCAGAGGAATAAAAAAAAAACTTTGATTTTAAGAAAAATAAAAAAGTAAGTAATGAGAAGTAGAGTATTTTTCAATTTTAGGCAAGATTTTTTAAGCGAAAACGTTTTTTTTTTTTAAAATTAATATCAAGTTTGCCATATGCTTCAAAATTTTATTGTTAAAGATTTTTTTCCATGAATATATCTTCGTTGAATTAAGTCTTCGTTTGTTGAAGATTGAAGTAATATTTTCCGTAAAGGAACGTTGGGGCGGGGGGGGGGATTATGGTCAAGAACCTTTTTGTATGAATAATCTGCTAACAAAATTCAACCCTCATTTTCACTCAGAATGTGAAGAGAGAGATAATGGACAAGGAGTATTTGTTTGAATAACGTGATAGCTAAATTAAATTTTCGTTTCTTGAAAGTTGAAAATAAATTCCTTCAATGAGAATAAGGGCGGTGGGGATCAATAGTTAAAGAATATTTTCACGAACAATCATATTGCTTAATTAAACTTTTGTTTCTTGATAATATAATTAAGTCATAACATTACAGTTAAATTTAATTTTTGAAGGTAAAAAAAAATTGGTTGGTTGAACTCTTGGTTGAAGAATATATATATTTCTGTGAAAAATCTCATATTTAAATTAAATTCTCGTTCCTAGATAGTTGAAAAAATATTTCCCATTAGGGGAGGATTGAGTCTGTTTCCCCAAATATTTCAACGAATAATTTATTGTTTAACTGAACTTTTTATCTTTTGAAAATCTTAGAATAGGAAAAGAGAAGTTATAGGTAAAGAATATTATTACGAATAATCATATGGTGAAAAGAAATTTTTATTCCCAGAAGGTTGAATTCCTCCCCCTCCCCCAGAATGAGAAGAAGGGGAGGGGAGAGTTAAGGCTCCGAATAATCTTAGAGCTTTTCAAATTTTAAGTTTTTTCAAAAAACAACAACGAACACTATTAGTTTTTAAAATTTTTGTTCCTTGAAGGTTGAAAACAATTTCCCAGAATGGGAAAATGGTGGGATATCTCTCAATCATTTGCATTATGAGACTGGAGATTAACCCGTCTCATCAGAAAAGGAGCGCCCTAACGCTGCCAGCGAGTGTACCCAGAAAAAGTGAGCTAATAAAAGACGACGAGGCCGAAAGTGAAGCAAAGCCTTACCTGGTGTGTCATTAGGCTGTGCAGCGGTAGAGATACCCAGGTGAGTGAAGTGACCTTTTCAGCCGAGATAACGCAAAAAAAATGAAACCAAGAGATAGGCATTCCGTTATTTGTGAAGAGTATCTGCGGCCGAATAAGGGGCTAGTTTCGGTCAGCCGAGTGCTCGTAAACCGGGCAAGCAGCCGCATTCGCTCCGCGGCCATAACTGAGTACAGGAAATATGCAGATATGCGACTCCTACAGCCCGCCCTCCACTAAGCGGACGGGCCTAATGACCTGAAAATGCTTTTTTTTTTTTAGTGCTTTTAGCCCCAGGGCCACTCCGCGGCATCCATCATTTGGGAAGCGACACTTTTTAGACAGAACAGTAGTTACCTCTCATTGGTGCGTTTGACTTTGGAAAGAAAAAAAGGGTAGTTGTTTGCTCGAATGACACGTTTTCTTTTTTATTTTTATTTCTAGAAGTAGATATCGTTTTGATGAAATTTTCTTACACAGCAAAATTGCTTTACTCAACAAGAATTAATTAAACTGCTAATGTATATAAATAATTTTATGAGACAAAATAATTATTAGTAAATAAATATAATAAAGTAAAAATAAAAATAAATAAATAAAAAATCATATGAAAAAAAAATATACAAATAAGTAAAAGCAAAATATGAAAAAGTAATATATGACTCGCTCTTCAGATTCATAATAACTAATGCCGCTTGTTTATTTATTTATTGGAAGAGAGATTACTGCTCACATAGCGAGGAAAACATCATGGAATCAAAGTAGTTTTTGCGAAACATTATTTAATCAATGTCATTAATGTATATATTTAACAAAAAAGCGGATTAATACAAAAGATTGCCAAAAACAAAATAAATAAATAAAAAATCAACACATACTTTTAGGCTCCATTAAAACCTCTCTATGTCGCCTAAAATACCATTGAAAACAAAATTACTTAACTAACACTTACTAAAGCGGTAGGTGATCAGTGTGATTGGAGCTTCAATCAATATTTTGAGTTTAATTCAGATAAAGTTAGATCTAAATAAGTGCATTTTTTAAAACATAACGCTTAGAATCTCGTACTCTCTTCTATACACATTTTAAAAACCTTTCATTTTTGACTTTTGATTTATCTTTATTTAGTTATTTTTTTATTATTATTATTATTATTATTATTTTTTTTTCAATATTTTCATGAGATTCGTTTTTGTGACTCATTCCCAGTTGAACCAAATTTAATATTAAATTTTACATTAACCGTTTCAGGGAAATGTCTACTATCCGTTTTTCCTGGTGAATGAAATTTGATACTCAAAATTTGCTTTAGGGAGCAGTTTGGATTTTTTTCTCATCTCTTGTACATAATGGAAAAGGAGTTCTCCTGCAGTATCGAAACCAATATCGAATTTATTTCACTTTTTCTTTAAAAAATGTCTATTCGAATTCCTTAATGTCTTGTTTTTGATTAAAAGAAAAGAAAAATTACTCGAAGTTTTGTAGCACTGCGATGTTACACTGTTGGTACGTTACACGATACCAGACAATTTGTGTCAGCCCATAGAACAGCGTAATCCTATACTCCTGCAGTTGTTTCGCACAGCAACGATTAGTAGTTAGTAAAAATGTTGCTGTAACTTGATTACTTCAGCATTTCAGCAGCAAAATAGTGTGGTGAAATAAATTTCTTACAAAATGTCTTAGACCATATGCTCTTATAAATAGCACGATAATTTTCAACGCGAACGAAAACTTCACACCTTTCTATACGACAACTCACCAAGAACTGGTTACTAATGTGCTAACTCTAATAACAGCACACATTAAAAAAAATTCATATCTTCCACAACATAGTGGAGTCATTTGTTATATAAAAAATGAGAAGGAAAAAAAGCACCGGTATGTCGGTTTACCATACCTATGTCAGTGTTGGCACTTTTCTTTTTATGAAGATGACGATATCAAAGCCTAACATTTGACTGGCGGCGTTCGTATTTAAGAGAGTTTTAAGTACGTGGCACTTTGATTAAATATGTTATGTGGGGGTGAATGAATATTGTATATAAATTATTGCGACTTGGTTTTGTTCACTTACATAATGCTGTTTTAAAAATTATGATTTGAATTTAACTTTTTTTTTTTTTTAAACCTTTTCCACAGTGTTTTATGAAAACAAATAACAATAATTTAAAATTAATTCCCATGTCTTTCATAAAATATTAATAAAATAAGCGTCAAGAATAAATTTAATCAAAATTATCCTATTCATTCATTAAAAAAAGGGAGAGGGGGATGCCCTAGATATTACGCTCACGAACATTTCTTATGAAAACGTTTTACAATTATGATGTAGAAGAAATATGAAAATCTCAGTTTAAGGCAAAAATTCCATTTTGAAGGACCAGTGGTAAATAACATCAATGTAAAATCAACGAAATATCAATATATATATATATATATATATATATATATATATATATATATATATATATATATATATATATATATATATATATATATATATATATATATAGAATCAAGAATAAAAGCTGCCGATTACTAAAGTAGGATACAAAATATCCATTTACCATTCGTTTTAATTCTGGCTCGAAACGTGTTAATATACACATGTACATAAAACATTTCATTTGATACAAATAAATTAAAAATAGGTAAGAAATTTTATGGAGAAAATCATTTTGTGTACAAACAATGAGGTTAAATTTAGTAACGCAAAACACGAATCGACGAAGATGTTTTGTAATTACAAAATGTCACACATAAGGTTTTTATTATTCTGAATGAATTCGCAAATTTGAAAGGCTAAGAAAATTATTCAAATCAAATATCGGTGTATAACACGAATATTTGCAAAATTTTGAAGATCAGCAATGTTTTTTATATTAACACCCAACCCAACACAGTAAAATTGCGTTTTTGTTTGCTCTGCTTAAAGTTCTTAGGCATGAAAAATTTCATACAGGAGAATATATATAGTTAAATTCCGGTACAAACTGAAATACTTATCTAATGTTTATTAATTTGACCATCGGTGTGCCAAACATTAAATTTGACTTCCATGTTCGGGCTTAACAAATTTTAGAGGCATTAGAAAAAAAAACGGGGGTGGGGGGTCCAGAAAGTATTTATAAATGTAGACTTGAGAATTTAAAAGTTTATTTAGTAGCAAAGTGAGCAGAAATTACTTTTAATTGGGCCACATTTTCATTTTTAGTTCCCATTTTACACAAGATTTTTATTTTTGTGAGAACAAGAGAACAAGGACAATCCTTTGTCACTGCGCTGAAATGTTGCGTGCAAAAAAAATATCGGCATTCAAGTCTCAGTCGGGAAATCAGCTAAAGACTGCGATATTGTTTTCATATAAACTAAAATTTAAGGATGAAGTGGCAAGAAAAACTGAAAATGTGGCTACATAACTAAATTAAAAGTGCTTTCTGTCCACTTGCTACTAAATAAAATTTTGAATTCTCTACATTTACGTACACAGTTTCTAAAAAACCGCTCTTTTTTTTTTTTTTTTTTTAATGTCTCTAAAATGTTTAAAACTCAAAAGTGGAAGCTCTCCATTATCAGCTGTCTAACTTCAGATTGAAATTACTGTAGCCTATACAATAAATATAATAAAAATAATTAGTAGAATAAAGAAATCTTAGTAATCTAAAACTTTTTTGTCTTTAAGGAATTTTCGATTTGTACTAAAAGTAAATAAGTTTACCCCTTAGTTCATTTGGGGTGCTAGGAGTAGGGCAGCAACTCTTCTTTAGCTAAATTTTTTTCTTCAAGAGTGCTAACATTTGTTTTACTTGTCAGAGAGGGAGGGGGTGGCGGTAGTTTGCATATTTTCTTTTTACCAAACTACAAAACTATTCTCAGATTCAAAAATTGGCATAATTTAGATACCACTTAGAATTAGGTAGAATTATAAACTAAAATCTCCAACTATGAATCGTTATGCAAGCTCGATGAATAAGTTTTGAAAATCGATGATAATCGGTTAGTTAAACTTAGAAAATAAACCAACTTATAGTCCCATTTAACAAATTTGTTTTGTATCTTGTATCTATTTATTTTTAAAATGTTTGCACACGATCTAGTGTTCAAAGTGGCATGCCAAGTTTCGCACTGGTACTTCAAAAGTGACGACCTCGGTGCAAGAAAGAGCCAGCTCTACGTTTTGCTGGTTTTGCATTTTACATTAAAATATCTGAAGAAAAATATTATCTTACACTCTGTTCAAGAACGAAATGTCTCTAAATCATTATTCCATAAGATTTTTACGAAAAAGGATTTGTAACAGGCGACATTTTACATTGTTAAAACAACAGGTTGCATTTGACATCTTTTATGTTGAAACGTTGTAGCACTAGTGTAAAAGCACCAGTGGCAAACCCTTAAGGGTGCCATTTGACTCTCTGCGACACCCCAATAGCATCCTTGCACCCAATGATGCTTCTAAAATCGTCCTTCGACTCACACTGATACCCTTGCGGGTGCCATAGGTGGCAAAATAGCACCTTTAACGGTATGCCTCTCACGCAAAAACGTTTCCCCCTAAAAGGTGCCATATGCAACCTGCAGTTTTATCAGTATAGGATAAGGACAATACAGCTTCTCAATAAGTTCATGCATTACTTTGAAACTGAACTGATTTTTTTTTATCGCACCCCTCGCTTTGCTTTCTTATCAGAGCCATATGTTGCTTCAATTATCATTACAAATTCAAAATGCATTTGAATTTGGAGCGAGAACGAGAAAATTCCAATACAAAACAATTAATTACACATAGGTCATATAATCACATTGAAATTAATTCACAGAGGCAAATTTTGGCACACTATTCGAAACAGTAACCGCTTGTTATGTCGCGTTTGTTAAGAGACAAAGGAAACAAAAAAGCGCGATGCATCAGACAGCGCGATGTAGATAAGGTTATGAAAAATAACTATTTATTTTACGCACAGATAAATGCATACCTTAAAAAGAATTGCGTCTATTATTATATTAGAGCGACATTTTTAAGCTACAAAAAAAATAGTTTACAGTTGCTCTTTTCGATAGAAACATGAGTTTAACACATTTATTTCTTTGTTTCTTTCCTTTTTTTTTCATGAAATAAAAATTTAAAGCTGCAGTTGAAATGGCAGCATTGAGTTTGGGCAAAAACAGCAGTTTTGTTCATTTATTAAAAAAGAGAGAGAGAGAGAGAAATGTAACGATTTTTCCTGAAAAATGCAATATTTTTTAACTTCAGCGTTGTTAAGTTTAAAGTAAGGACTTATTTACATTTATTTTGTATGGACGACGGAATAGCGAGATACATACGAATGAGCGATATCACGAGGTGTGATGTAACGAAGCGTTACTGTACAGAGACAAAATCTTTGAAAATGAAGTTTAAAATTGTGTTTTATAATTCCTAAAAGTTTTTTAAAATGTGAAGCTGCCCTTTTTTGCACCGAGATTTTTGTTCGAAAAAATGTACTTTTATTTCTATTTTTTTCATATACTCAGAGCTAAAGCTGTGCTTTTGAAACGTGTAATCATTTTTATTTTGACGAAATCGATAAAAACGATCTGGGCAATTCCACGGGATTACTGACATTTTTAAAGCAAAACAGTGTGTATTTTGTAACAATCAACGCAAAGTATACATTGTACAAAAGGTTCCCCCTCTAGATTATTGTATTTTTCAGCTGAATTTAATGGTATAATTAAATTCCCGAAATACATTTTGGATGATTTTTTTTAAATGCTGAAAATCATAGTAACTGAGAGGCAAAATTAGCATGTCAGTCAATTACCATGATTTTAATATTTTTTTTCTTACATAAATGTACACCAAACATGGAACAGCTCCTACCAGATGAATAAAATTTTATGGAGACCTTTTTAGGTAATTAATTAGGGAATATTTTCTTTGAAACAGATTTAAATATCTTTATTTGCGAGAAAGAGCTGAAACAGGACGGAAATTCTAAGTTATGAGATTTTTAGTGAAATGAAGACAACCGTACACGAAAAACTTCGATAATGGAAGGAAAATTCAAAGTAAGTCTTACTAATATATTCTTTTTTTCTTGGAAAATTTTTGAAAACATTCTTTCTTCTTCCTGGTTTGCGAATGCAATTTTTAGTGATAAGAGCTGAGGAGATTTATGGGGATTAATTAAATAAGCATTTTGATCAAATTTTGCATCCAAAAGCAAAGAAGCAGACAATCTGCAAGTCCCTGAGCCTTTTCTAATGTGAATGCATTATGTTTTACACTGTGAAAACGATTCAGAAACGTTCCTGGAAACTAATGGGCAGCTGATGTGCCCAATTTCTGCCAGAAAGATACCTTACAGAAACCAGGAACGGTTTTTGCTAAAATTTAGTAACCTTCCTGAAATTATCCCGAAAGCCTCCTGAATAATTCAGAAATCTTCCCGTTTGAAGCCAGTCGTGAGTCGTGTCTCTGGGACTTTAGAGTAAACTTAGGTGGGTATAATATAACAGCTTGGCACCTTCTTGATTTATTAAGAATGTTCCATAAACAGCATTGCAAACAAGGATAAAGCTGAGCCAGAATTGCTAGCAAGTATCGAGAATTTTACTCGCCTGCAATACCTGCAAAGCAACGCTGCCCATACATTTTCGCTCCCTTTGTGAGCTTTATCAGCATAGACAGGCCGGGATCGAAATGAAGCCGATCCACTTAACACATACGCTCAGTTAATCTTTAAACTGGGAGCTAAAAATAGTTTTCACAACAGTGAGAAGTCTGCATCCGTGCAATTTGTAGCAATTCAGGTATCTTTTTGACAATGATACTTGATTTTTCCAGGAGGCCAAAAAACCATTGAAATCCTGAAACGTTACACGGAAATACTCAGTAATGCTTCGGAATTTTTTTACAGTGTAAAGATCTTAAAGCATTGCCAATCACGTACCTAACTTATTAGTTGGGGAAAGTGGAACAAAATGAAGTAGACAACTTTTAATTAGACAATTTTTGGAAAAGGCAACTTAACTTTTTCAAAGAGAAAACTTCTTTTGAAAATTACAGAACATAATGAAATAGCAATGTATTTTACAATAAAACTTGCATTGAAATATTAGTTCTGATTTGCAACTGTAAATTTTTAAGTTAAACAAAAAGTGGAAAACTTGTATTTTGCATGGGTCAAAGTGAAATATTAAATACATTGCCAATGAAATACATTTTCATTTGATTATTAAAAATATTTTTCATCAAATGAATGATCAAATAAACGAATAAAGGAATAAGTGAGTAAATTAACGTAAGAAAAAAAATGAGCAAATCAAGTAGCGAATGAATAAATAAATGAAAGAATTAGTGAATGACGGAAATAATGAAAGAATGCATAAATGATTTATTGAATGAGTAAATGAAATGAATTATTTACCTTTGCCCTGTGTGCACTTGACAAATTGTATTAAGCATTTAAAATAAAAACATGAGTAAAATTAACGAAATAAGTACCGCACTGGACAACAGTTAATCGTAATTAATATTCAAAACGTTCAATACTTGATCATTTTAACAAAAATATTTTTGATAAACCCCAAAACTTTACAATATGTGTATCAAATTTTGAAAATGATTTAAATTATTATTTCCCTTGACTTTTAGAGTTTTTTTTTTTTTTTTTTTTTTTTAAAAACTTTATTGGAATCAAATGTGCGCTTGAGAAATTGGTTAAAATATTGTTAGACGGGTGTCGCTGCAAGTTGTGAAAATATTTTATCCTTTCACTTTACCCTGCAATTTCACTTTGCCCACATTCCCTCTACTTAATCTTGAAACGTTGCAACAGCACGGTAATAATATCCCTTTCTTTCACATCTACGTTTTTTATGATATAGTGAGGGGCGAGGTGTTCCGATCGGCTAGGTACCGGGCTCATGACGAAGGTAAGTGAGTTCAATACCCGCCGTTCGAAAATCCTCCGTGTACGCTAATGGTGACTGTTGCGTGTTAAATGTGTAGTGATCCAAGCTTCCACCGCAAAGGCACAGCCGAGATGAATGGGGTGTGGGAGGAATGGTACAACATTATTTCTATCTGGTGCTGTTGATGTAGCAGCATTAGACTCTTGGTGCTACATCAACGGACAACACAGAAATATTTTTCATATTTTATTTCAGCATATAAATTTAGCCGTCCTATTACTCCTTCCGACTCATTCCTCTTGGTTCTTCTCAACCTTTGGGGATTCCGTATCAGGGGCTGTTTGGTCCCTGTTTTAGTTCAAAATTATCGAAATGTTGATAGATTGTGCAACTATCTCTCGCGTGTAGTCTGAAAGGATGTTGAACTTACAACCTTGTGGTATTTAATTAAAACGGATTACGCTCATTTGGCCTCAAATAGGGTCACTCAAACTCGGTGATCTAAATGGCAAATGTAACAAGAATTGCATGAAATTTTAAATTAGCTCCTTGTAGTACCGAAATAGTTATCTTAATTCGCTTTGAAGCTCTCAAGTGTTTCTGATGCAGAGATGCTCACCAGTGGGGGAGGGGGGGAGGGGGGATAACTTGGCAGGAGGTTTCGTCTCATTTGGGGGACCTCTTGTTCTGGGAGAAGTACTCCTCAGCATTTAAAGAGGGTGCGCCCTTACCCTTGGGGAGATAGGCACTTCTGTCTGATGTTAGTGCAATATAAGTAGTCATGTATGAAATATTTAAAACTAAACCCTATTTCGATGTAAGCAGTCAAGGAGAGTTACAATTACGGTCATTTCTCCATAAGATTTTTTAGAGCAATAAACTCTATTGCTGTGAAATTACGTATTGGAAGTCATTTGAACGAAAATATGTCAGCAAGAACAGTTAGTTTACCAAATGAATGAAATTTGTAAACAGAATTTTATTTTATCGAAGGTCTATAAATTACGTCTCAAACATAGTCATGGAATCTTTAACTTCATTGTGCAGAGATTACATGTGTCCTTTGGGATTAACAAACAGCATTTTGCGTCTATTTCGGATTTATTGTATTGAAGAAACACGGTCATTGCTTTCTCAAAACTCTTCTATTATGGCAAATATTTAGAAGAGGAAGCCAATTCAAGAAACAATAAATTCTTTCCAACTGCAATGCTTCATTTACAACAGACTGAAATTCCAAAGTCTCGGGGCGTGGAACGGTTACGACACTCGTACCATTTGGAAACAAGAGAAATTTTTACGATCCCCAAACTTTTCCCAGCCATTGGGGCTCTGGGCCATAAAAGAAGAAAACTTCTGAAAAGAACTATTACGTTCGAAACAGCGCATGGAAGGAGTTCAAAAAGTTCTTTGGGCTAGGCCACCACCTTGGAGACGAATAAAACCCTGGCCATGGAGGTTTTCCTTACTTTCGTAGACCCGCCTAAGTTTTTATGACCTTTTCCAGTAATATTGAACAATATCGTTTAACATAGAAGAAAAGTGGTCCAAGGGAGCATAATTTTGAAACTACCAAGAACTAAACGATTATCTGGAATATCAATTGATCAAAATGACCAAATAATAATAATATTAATGACCCTGATAACAATAAAAAAACTTCTTCAAAACAAAGGTTTTTCATTCATAGTAATGAATTTCACTTTAATACACATTAATGTTCTCTTTGCTCACGATTTATGATAGATTTCTTGATTTTGTAAGTATTTTAAACGACAAAAAATTTCACATTTTTTTAAAAGAACCATTATTGATACCTTGATAAGAAACTCCCAACAGAAACAATACAAAACTCATTGAAAGTTTTTAATGCAAAAGTTTTCCTAATACATTTCAAATCAGATTCATTTGTTACTACATGACAATGCACGGAGTGCAATGAGTTTAATTGAGTAAAATATTATGACTTTAACTGCTACAAATAACTTCTGCTGAAAGAACAATTCCTTATTTCTTTAAAGTTTCATACAAAAATAATTTAGTACTTTTGATCAAAATCTGTTGGACTTGATCCTTGATAATTAATTATTGAAATGCTACAATCCAAAAAACTTAAAATTTCACGGCAAATATACTTTCTAAAATAATTACTTTATTTTATTTCAACTGACTTATAACTTTTCCAGCTCCTTCAAGAGAGCCAAAAAGCTGAATGAAGGGCATCTGTGACAATGAGTTCAGTACCTTATGTCACTTTGCCTCATCTTTCTTTCTTCCACTATCGAAGTTTCTGATTTTTCCGCCTGCTTTTTATAGCAATCGATGGCAGCCCGAGTTTAATTCCTTTCTCCGAGTTCGATTCAATCTGTTCCTTGTCACTCCTTGGGGAAACCGGTTTTCCCGTTTTTGAAGAAGTATTGAGATTTAGAAAAAGTTATATTGAAAACTTGAGACAAAATGCAAGAACTTTTCTGTATAAAGATATTTATGCCAGAATATGTCCGGGATGTTTTATTTAAAGAGCAACAAATTGAGACAAATGATATCAGGCGTCAAAGGAAAAAAAAAGCCACAGGATATTTCACCAGAAACTGCACTTAGTGAGGGTACATAAAATCTGACACAACATCTCAATAAGTCGGAACTGAGATTCATATGCACTTAGTTTTGAGTAGAGATGTAAAATTTTCGGAAATTTTGAAGTGGTGGAAAAACGTTTTTTTACCGTTCTTTTTCGGAAAAAAATTAAAAAACTGATTTTTTTATGAATAAAAATAGGGTTTCTTAATAGCTCTGTATTTCTTGGAACATATAAAGGGTTAAGTATTAAAAAATATATGCAATCCACACATCTTATTTTTCTGCCTGACAGAAATACACATAAATAAAAAAAAACCACACGGATTTTTTTTTTGTTTTGTTTTGTTTTGTTTTATAACTGAGGGCTTTCTTGGTCTAACACCAGAAATAAGTCAAGTTGTCGTTCAACCAATAATATTGGGTAAGGTGTGAAGGTGTGTCTAATCATAACAATTAAATTTTCTATTTTAGATTGCCTTTGAAACTTAAAATAATAATTGTAGTTTTTGACTTTCAAACATGATTGATATTGTTAGAAAAAGAAAATTTTTTGCATGATTTCTCTTTCCTACGATATAACTTTACTGTCTGAAAATGAAAGCTATTGAATTTTGATTTTTTCCAATTCAGTCAAAGTCAAAATCAAAACTAAATTGGTCTTTCTTTTTCTTTCCAACATAAACCCCAAACCAAAACGTAATTGCTTCTGAAGCTGAACCAAAACTTAAACTGGAGTTTCAGTTTATTCATACGGCTAAGCACAGTAGTAAAAGTTGTCATACCTGCACTTTTGAACAAAACTGAGTTATTATAACCAAGTTTTTCTCTGTTTCCTATTTTGCTTAATAAATAAAATGTTTTAGGGTCATTTGATCAGAAACTATTTAAAAAAAAGAAAATCTGAATAAAAAACCCATCTGAATCAAATATATGGAAGAGTCAACCTTTAAAACACAATATCTCAGCTTGAGCTCAACTGCAAATTCACTTTTGTGCTTAACACGGCAGTATACAGGGGGCGGGGGGAAAAAAACCTCGGACAAAGATTGCATTATCGAATGGAAGTAAAGTAATTTCTTTTTAATGAGTGTCTTATTTATTTTTTGTCTCTCACTTTATTAAGAAAATAATTTGCAATCTATCTCCTAGTCTGTGTATTAATTTTCGGTTTTCTTACAATTTTAAGTAAAAGACCTGCTGTTTTAACGTTGTTTAACCAAGTAGAATGACAGTTAGTTAGCTTGTTGTGCCTCGGCAAACAGTATTTGATGCGTTATGCCGCTTCAAGTGACTTGGAAATTATAGTCGATGTCCAGAAAGTGTACAAAAACGAGCAGTGAACATTTCAGGTAATCGTCAGGTCATCCAAAAGTGAGTTCAATGAAACCCTTGGGTCTCCACGAGAGAAGTTGTTAGTACGATGGGGGAATTTATGAGCGATGAGTGCGACTAAGGGCAAAAACATCTCAAACAGAAGTTTTACGAGTTCCAAAAATTTCAGACATTCGTTTGACTCCAAACATACTAGAAACGTTTGAGACGGGCTCCAAGTTCAAGCTGTAAAGAAAAACCTTTCACTGATATACCGTTCAACCAGCTCATAACCCCTAGAACTGGATTTGGTCTGTAGACACTCCAAGAACCTTAGAAAATGTTAAATATTGCCAGATTCCGAAGTCAGGCTTTGTCTGTGTAATGAGCACAAGCGACAGATTTTTTTTTTTTTTTTTGTGGATGTGAAAATAAACCAAAAAGTGTACCAGAATTACATTTTAGAAGCTGTTGTACTTCTGTGGACCTAAGAGCACTTCAGCACAGCAATGTAGACTGGGACATTTCAATTTTGCTCCACACCTTTTCATACGGCCAAAAAGACAAGAATGGTGCAGGATGCATTGTTTTTGACATGATATCATCTTTAGAGTGGACGCTCTACTCGCTAGACCTTAATCCCATTAATTACATTGTATGGCCTGTTTTAAAGTCAAAGGTTTACCCTAAACTACACATAAGTTTGGACTCTCTAAACCAATTGCTTTATTGGGAATAGGATTGATTAAAGGATTCGCGGCCGTCGAATGAGAATTTCAATAAGCAGTTGTACCTCAGTACTACTTCAAAAGGCGGCCAGTTTGAAACCAATTAATTTATTAATTGCTAAAGGCCTTCTCATATTATTATTTTTTTGTGTTTTGTTAATTTATTTCTTTTTAATAAAGTTACAAGGAAAATTGCTTGGCCGAGTTTTTTTGCCGCATCCTGTACTTGGTTTGCAGAGTCAGCAGAAATATAGTTTTGCGATTGAAATTATGCTTGTTTGTTTTATGAAGAAGGAAAATAAATTCTTCACTAAGGATATTGGTTTATTTATTTATTTATTTATTTTTTTGCAAAAGTATGTAATGTTTTTTGATCTATATGCAAATTATATTATCATAAAACAACTTGCATTATCAAAGTTAGAGAGTATTGTAACATACAAGAAGGAGGGGAGGGAATTACATCAGAATTTAAGTATGAGAAATTTATAATCACTATTTGCTAAAAATTTCAATTAAAACTTTCTGAAAAGTTCAAAAAATTAATATTTTCAATTTTTCCGGAGTGAAAATATACCCCTTCGGAAAAAAACGGTTTTTTCTGAGGTTTTTTCGAAATTTTCCGGGTTTTTTTTCGACTGTTTTCATCTTTAGTTTTGAGTTACATTTGCTTTTGAGCTGTTAAACTTTTTCAAAGCAACTTTTACTTCTTTTGCAAACACCGTGGGTTCCATTACAAGATGACTGTATGGTAACTTTTTAAAGGATTATTTTTAAGTTGATAGTAAGAAAAATAGATGTATGACCAATGACTGTTATTAAAACATTTTAAAGATTCAAATCACCTTAAATATTACATTAACGCTAAAAATCTTAATGTTCTATTTCTTAGAAGTGATGTTCGAAAATGAACTCCTGATCAGGAGAAACGATCTCAGCAATAACTATAACTCAAGAAAAAATAATGTATAATTGTCATCCTAACTTAAATTGTGCATTTTTTTTTACAGATATAGAATCATTGCTGCAGCACACGTTGGAGCAGCATTGTAGTCAAGATTTTTATCCTCCTATTAACTTACAAGTTTGGTTGCTTTAGTGATGTTTCAAAAAGCAGTGATACAACCGTAGCCAAAATGCGAATATAGAAATTTTGAACTCCCTCCATGCTTCTAAGGAAAAAAGAACAGTAATGATTCATTTTTTTTTCCATAGTTCTAATTCTTTATCCTAACTTATGTCACCCAAATCCTTTGAATAACTCCTTGTACTTTTACAGGAAAGTTAGGCTCAACAAAGTTTTCACTTACGAAGAATGCAAACGACTAGAGGTAACTTGGTTCTTTACTTCTTTTCTTTAAAAACTTCACTCCTTCTTTCAATATAAATAGCAAGCTTGTACGCTCTATCTCAAAAATAAAAGTTGTGTCACGCATGTTCAAAAATTAGGCTTAAACGAAAGGAAAAAAAAAGTAGTTTAAAATATCCAGTCAGCATGTAGAAAAGAGCAATTTTATGACTTAAATTTAAATTTGGACCTCTGATTTTTTTTTTTAATTCTAAAAATTCAGTGATTGTTAGTCATTGGAGCTAAATTTGCATATCACGAATCGCTGAGTAGAAGTACAAGATATTATTTTCATTATGATGGTGTTTTCTTTTCATTTTTAACCGACTTCAAAAAGGAGGCGGTTATCAGTTCATACCGTATGTATGGTTTTTTTTTTTTTTTTTTTTTTTGTCCACGCACAGCGTCTCACCTAGTGAACCGATTTTGATGGTTCTTTTTTTAATGGATAGATGATGGCTCAATTTAGGTCCCATTACTTTGTTTGACCATATTTGATCTTTAGAAAAAAGTTATGGGCAAAAAACAGTAACTTTCATGCCATTTCCCTATTAATTGATTAAATATAAAACCCATTGTTATGAAAGTTTGGTGCCATACGACAGTAACATTAATAGTAATTGTAATGATAATTTTGAATGAAGGCTTCTCTGAAGCAAGCATCAAGTTTCTTCAGGGGGATATTTCGATAATAATCGGGAATCTGGCGCTGTCGTCTCATTTTTTGGCGTAAATAATTTTATTTTGGTAACCTTGCTGATTTATAGTAACAATACGTGAATTATCGAAATCTTCCTTTCTTCAGTGCTATTGCTCCATAGTGGGGGTAAACTTAACCTGGAAGCGAGGTGATGCAGTGATTAGGATCTGCTTAGCCTTCACAATGCTGCCATTAGGTTTGCCTCAACTGCAGTAGTATTTTTTTCATTATCATCTATGCCAATAACAAATGATGGGGGCTAAGTAAGAAAATACAGAATTGCATCATGAGCAACTTAAATGCTGTGAAATGTAAATTAGTTAGGAAAAACGTAATACTTAACTGGTTATAATTAAATTAACTACACATGAATTCCAAATAGGAACAAAGATAAGTTTTTAGTGCCAATCGCTTAAAGTTTAACGCGTGTTTATAGTTTTTTTTTTAGTATGGAGCATTTTTATGAAAAAAATAAGGTGAAGTTTCGTGATGGTAACTTCTTACTATTTCTGAAATACCTACATTTACACTAAAAAGAATGAAATAAAAAATTTTGAAAAAAAAAAAAAAAAATAGAACCGACTTCAAATTTGCTCTAAAAAGTGAAAAATAATTTTATTCTTTAAACACCGTCGATAATGCTTTTAAACATAATTTTTGAAGTTGGCGCAAAAACGATAGATAAAATCCTTCACAGCCATAACTCAACTACAACTATAAATTTAACCAGGCCCAGTTTCTTCACTATCACATAAAGTATGCATTGATGACAACATGTTTGAATAACGATATAAATGTTTCGTTCGTAACTTTGGATGCTTTTCTGAAAAAATATGAACGAAGCATGGTTACACTGGATTTTACGTTTTGTTTTTGCGCCAACTTCAAAAATTATGTTTAAAAGCATTATCGATGGTGTTTAAAGAATAAAATTATTTTTCACTTTTTAGAGCAAATTTGAAGTCGGTTCTATTTTTTTTTTTTTCAAATTTTTTTTTTCTTTTCTTTTTTTTTTAAGTAAGGGACATTTTTTAACGTGAACGAGCAAAAATATTCTGGACAGGTTAAATTTTTCTGCAGACCGCTACCGGTCCGCCGGACCACCGGTTGAGAATGGCTGGTAGAGGATAAAAATTTAATAGGATGAAGATTGTGTAATGCTTAAAAAACGTGTGTTATTTTGACTGTAAATAACCAAAGGATCTTAGGTGTGAGAAAATAACTTAGTTTAAATTTCAAAGAAATGTAAAATTTTCCCCTATAATTTTAAAATGCACTTTGCCCTACATGTACTACAAGCAGAGATTAATTTTTCTGAAATTTCAGCCCCTTGTGCTTATTTAAGTTTTCGGTGATTTTTTGTAGTTAAGATACAATTTCAAACTATTTACTTATTTACGCATGAATTATTGCATATTGACTAAGTTCTGAAAAATGTACGGCTCATGCCCCTTTTTTTTTACTGGAATCTTAGCCTTGACTGCAAGTATGAGTGTAAATATCACTGGAGAAAATTAAATTTCTACAATGTTAGATGCCTTTATGACCTTGACTGTCTGCATTTTGTCGAAACAAAGACAGCTTTCAGAGTTCGCACGCAAACTTAAGAATTTACCTACTGTGAATATCAAACAGAGCCTGAATAAACGTATTTCGCAAAATGTTTGCAACTATTTAGTTAAACAGAGTCGCCTTAAAATTGTACGGATAGGTAAGATTTGTGTGTAACTAAAACGAGGGGGGCAAAATCGTGAAAATGAAAATTTTACTAGGAGCATTTCAATATTCTATTTTTAATGTAGGTCATTTAAATTATCCCACATATAGTATTTTCAAGTGAAACATATCATACTTTAATTACAAGCAAAAGTGTATTTTCTTTTTTGCGTAAGATAAGCTAAAAATTACTTTTAAAAGCACTATTGGTGAACTCCTACACTTATCTAAAATGGGAAATATTTTCATAATGTGTCAGTTAATCTCAGTTTTATTTTCAAAGTCACACCTACATTTAAAGTCTGTTTTGTTCAAATATGGAGAATGGGTAAACTGGATATTGAAAACTTTCCATAACAAACAGCTCAAAGTATAAATGTGGATATAAATATTTCACTAAAAAATTTCTCATTGTTTTTCTCTATTTCATTGTTTTCTAACTGTGTTCAAAGCATTTTAACCATTAATATAGTGCTACAGATTTCACAAAAAAAAAAAAAAAAAAATATCACAAACCAAGAAATGGTAGTATTTTAATTGTCAGGTTGGTGTTTATGTTTCGCAGCAGCAATTAAGGTTTCGTCACTAGAATTTCTCTGTCTTTAGCATGCATATTTTAACGAGTATAATTATCGCAAGATAATATAACAATTTAAAATAGCGCATTTTAAAATAACCACAATTATTCTGCTTGAAACTTAGAGAGGCAAGACTGTTAAAATCAAACAGAGACAAATACTTTTTAATCGGAGTCAAGGATTCTGAAATTTCAAGAGTCGGAGCCGGAGTCGGTCCTTTTCCCTCCGACTCCGCAACACTGATTTTGAGGAACATCCGCCTCTGAGAGGGATATCTTTTTTCTTTGCATTATCGCATGCTGATTCTCCAATTTTTATGAAATTTTGTTATGCTTAATTCAAATAAATAAAATAAAATAGAGATCCCGCTTGAATTTAAAATTTAACATTTTTGTATTGTTCAGGCAGAATTTTTTTTTCGAAGAACAGCACAATCTTTAACTATTAATCCTATAACTATTAATCCCTAATTCAAAGGTTAAAAATGAGTTAAAGAGAAAATTGACGTAGAAGATATACTAAGCAATTTTGAATGTTTCTCATGCTGATTTATATTATAAACATATATATATATATAAAAGAAACGCTTTTCAGAATAAAGGGGGGAAAAAACGTCCCTTGACTGAAATTATAGCTTTCTGTATATTAGAAAAGATATCGGGTCAGTTGGAAAGGAAACATAATTTCAATGCTTCAACTTTAGATACATCCCTTTCTTTACGATGAATTGAGATAGAAAATTTTGTGCATTGTGTTCAAGACTACACTCTCCAAGAGTAACTGGGTTTGAAAAAATTAATTTTATGACTGTTAGCGACTGAAATCCCCAACGTAGAGAGTAGAGGATAAATAAACATCCGATTTATTTACTCATGAGCGTGATGTAGGTACATCATCGCACTAGACACCATTAGTTTACAAACTAAGGACCAACAATCTCAATCTGTGGCCCGTAGGTCACATGCGACCTTCTGAATCCTCCAAATGCAATATCACACATAAGAAAAATAGCATAGAAAATTAAATTATGAGCTGAATTTATGTAATACACACACAAAAGTAATATACATTTAAACTTAATTTCCCAGAAATAAAGGTTGAATGAAAAACTTAATTGCATCAGTTTAACCTGAGAGTGCAGCATTTTTGGAAACACTTAAGGGGTCTGAATAGTGTTACAATGCTAATGCGCGTAGAAAAAGAGCTCGATTTTTAAAAATCTCTACCTCCTAAGAAAAACAATTCAGTAATTTGATTTTTTTATGATTGTAAATGCATATATCAGTCAACAATTTAGTATACTTAGATTAGTTTTAAATAACAAATCATTGCCTTTAAAATAGAAAAATCTGAATGCCTTTTTTCCAAATCGTGAAAACTGAACGCTTCTCTCCCTACATTATGCTGAGCTAAGTAATAGGCTAATGTTTACAAAAAAGGTCTTAAATTGCACAAATATAGCATAATCAAATTCTATACACCCTTTCTTCAAAAAAAATTTAAAAAGTTAGATAACTTTAACTTATAAAACCTAAAATTTCTTTAAAAACAGAGAATTGAGGGTAAAATTTGTCATAAAATATTTTTTCTCACATATTTTAAGTCAAATTGCTGTATAAGTTTTAAAATTAGTAACTAAAAACATTCACAGAAAATTTCAAAGCAATAGAACAGCAAGTTTTTGAAATGTAGTACGCGAAACTCCAGATTTTGCGTTTTGAGAAAAATGCTTTTTTAAAGTGGGCATGGCAGTATACTGTCAAACGCAAATTCCGGATATATTTTATTTAATATCTCGGGAAGTTTTTCTCGTATCGATAAAACTAAAATGTTTAGAATAAATGGCAGGAAAACATGCTTTTTTTCCCTCAAAAAATCGATTTTTTTTAAAAGTTTAACACTACTTAGACCCTTTAAAGTGTACAGCAAAAATATATGGGAAGAGGAGATCAATAACTGAATGTTTTTAACAACTTGCACGTGACAACCAGTTAGCTGAACCAGTTAGTTCACATTACTTAGTTAGTTAGTTCACATACTTCCAGTTAGTCACACTACTTAGACCCTTTAAAGTGTACAGCAAAAATATATGGGAAGGGGAGATCAATAACTGAATGTTTTTAATTAACTTGCACGTGCAACCAGTTAGCTGAACCAGTTAGTTCACATTTGTATAGGAGAGTAAAATGTAAAACCACTAAGCTTTAAGGAAAAAAAAGGCTTTTTCCACGGTGTCATTCTCAAACAAGTATGTCACCTGCAGAATGGTTTAGAATTATGCAGAACTCTAAGAACTTCATCTATATGCTACCTAGTATTCAACTCGACAATAGTTTAGATTGAAAAATTTCCACAAGGGCAGTAATCGAGTTTGCTTTTATTTACCCCATGTTTCTTTTTGCTCCAACTGATCCAACTTAGTTTTATAAAATTATATATTGTGCACCATTCTTGATTCAGAATAATTTTGAATGGTTTTTACAAACGTACACTAAAAAATACCTGAAGATTTACGTTTAAACGAAATACCATTCATGTTCCTAGTACTTTTGTCTCCGTAAAACCAATTTCAGTGTAAATAAAACTGCCGTGGGCAGCATATTAGTAAAATATTGAAATTAAAAAAAAGAAAAAAAAACCTTTTCGGTAGAAGTTAAATTAACATGTTTGTACAATAGAACTGAAGTAAAATAAATGACAGAAATGCAAAATGAAAAGCGAAAAGTCTTCAGATACTGCCATTTGCCTGCTCAATGCAAAAAAAAACTACATTAGCGAGTGAATTTACAGTAATAGAGTAAACGTTAAAATGTACCGCGCATTTTCAGGATTTTTGTGATGTTTCTGCTGTTAAAGCATACAATTAAACTTAATATATACGATATGATTTAATTTATACTACGATTCAAAAACATTTCATTTGTAAATAATGCCTGAAAGCTCATTAATATTCAAGGAAACTGAAAATGTAACGTAAGTTTTACGAGCGAAGCAAGCACTCGAAAAACAAATATGAGATAACTTCGAAAGCACAATCTCAATAAAAAACAAGGTAGAAATTTTTATGACCGAATGACAGGTGAGAAAAAGACAAACAGAAAGACCGAATAAATATCACGTTTAAAATCAAGAACTGCAGAGTCACTTTTATCATTTTTACTCGCATCATACCTATCCATGCGTTTAATGCCAGATATTTCGCAATTTGAAGTTTTGATAAGCTTGAGATTACCACCATTGCTGGAGGTCTATATCTAAGCGGCACTTTAAGGTCAAACCAGCAAAAAGCGAAGTTATTTAAAACCACTCTACATCATAGAATTTATTTAGAGAAAATAAACAAAAAACATTGAGTGGGAATATCTTGACTGGACGTAAACATCTCATAAACTATTATTTTAGTACTTGAAATGTTTAGATATACTTTAAAAATCTAACGGCCAATAGCAATGTGATTATAGTGTTATAAAGCCGAAGCCCAATGCATACTTGTATTGTGTACCGTCAACTGTTTTTTTTTCTGTTTTTAACTGTATTATACTCATTTATTTTTAAGCTGTAAAATGTCTTAGTAAAATTTCATTGAAAATGAAATCTTATTCTACAATGGTTAGTAATCAGACGGCACCGCTCTTATGCGTTGGAATTTATAATTTATAATTTATTCTGAGTTGACGTTAGGGGCATTTAGGTTAAATATGAAAATACGTTGCTGAAGTGCTCAATATGGGATAGGGCGCAATATTGAGCAAAATACGCAGTGTGAGGAGAAGCTTTTTTTTTTTTTTTTTAATTTATTTTAAGCTTTGAAACTGACATAATCCTGATTCCAGAACCCGGAATTTTATTTTCTGCTTAATTTTACAATTTCTTTTCTTAATAATATCATTCGTAGGTATCAAAAACAATTGGTACCCCATATACGGTGCTTCCCAAAAGCACAAATTTGAAAAATAAAAATTGCATATATGTGTTTTTCAGTAGGAACTTACTTCAGTGCTATCCTTTCTACACATCAAAGGAATAGAGCATTATAGTAATAAAAGAAAATTACCAAAACTGTGTTACCTAAAAACACATTTTACTCACTTACAAAATACCGAGAGAAAAAACTAAGATACGAAAATTACGAAAAATTGAGCCAATAAACTCTGAATACATGAAAGGAGTTTTCATTGAAAACTATACCTGACGTTTAAATGTAATTATGTTAATTAATTATGTCTATGGCCACGGATGATTCTTCCTCAAAAACCAGGTTACATGTCCTCTTTAAAATTTTAAATGGGGCAATGCCGTGCGCGGTGAAACTTAGATAATGCACAGTTTTGGCTTTCTAGCAGCTTTTTCACAATATTTCTTTAAATGATTACCTATACAAAGTAGGCCGCTAATAATATGAGTGATATATATACAACGCACAGAGAAGGGCGAGACAGAGAGATATGTGTGTGTGTGTTATGTTATCTCTATTATCATCATTGCTTTTCCATGTGTTGATAAACCTTCCTCATAATTTTGGAGAGTAAGTCCATTTATTTACGTTGGTTTTTTACATTTCTCCAAGAATATTCGGAGAAAATAAACCAAGATATATTGGAGAACCAAGTATAGTCAGAGCAATATTACTCGAAAGAATATAGAAAGTTTTGAATTCTAAGTTTTAAAAAGAAAAAATAATAAAGGAAACGTTTGTGCAAATACTGCCCGCACTAGTACAAAAGTGCTATTGTTGAATTAGAAGTAGTAATGGATTTTTTAGCGGAAGGCGTAAACCATGTGAAACCAAGCAAAAAAAAAAAAAAAGTTGCCTTCATTGTCTCGGAAATGTTTCAATTTAACATGTGTTGAAATTAATAAGGGGAAAAAAAGGCTTTTTTTCCCCATAAACATTCTTCTCAACCCGAGCAGGGTTTCATTTCTCATTTAGATTTTCGACAAAATTTGAAACTGCTTTTTCTCCGGAACGGCGCACGATGGTTTGTTGCGGTATTTTTTTTTAATCATGTTTTCTTTAAACGACGATCATCATTTGGAAATATGTGTCGATTTTACTTTGTTTATATATTTACTTTTTTGATATAACAATTTGGAAAAAATATTGTAAACCAATTTTTTATTTATTTCCAAAAATGAAAATTTCAAAAGCTTTTTTTTTTATATTTTTATTTAATTTTTTCTGTCTACATTCTCTAATAATTTAACTTGTTTTAGAGGCATTTGAAAAAATAAGGGTTTTTCAGTAACTATATGTAAATGTAGACTTGAAAAATTAAAATTTTACTTAGTAGCAAATGGCCAGTTGACACTTTTAATCTAGTTGTAGGCCCATTTTCATTTTTAGTTGCCGTTTTATACTATAATTTTATTGTTTGTGATATTAAGTACGCAGACTTCGGTCGATTTCCCGGCCGAAATCTTTCTCCGCACGCAACCTCCAGCACAGGGCGTAAAGATTCGTTTCGCGTAGTGCCTTCACGTTCTCACAAAGATAAAAATCCTGGATATAGTGGCAAGTAAAAATGAAAATGTAGAAAATAAATAAATAAATAAATTAAAAGGATCTAATTGCCACCTACTGCAAAATAAAATTTTGAATTTTCAAGTCTACCTTTATATACAGAGCTCATAAAAAACTCTCATTTTTTCCAAATGCATCTAAAACCTGCTCTCCCTTTCAGGGAATGCATTGCTCAATGGTACTGATCAACAGCAATTTTTTTAAATTTTTTTAAAAAGTTCAAACGTTCGTTTGAAATTATTCTCCATAACGTTGTAGCAAGAAAAATTAAACACCATATGCACTAGCAAATCGTGTTAAAAAGAAAATGATCATCTTTCAAGTACAAAAATCAGCAACAAACTATCGTACATCATTTCGAAGATAATGCAGTCTGAGATTTTTGTCGAAAGTCGCAAGAGAGAAATGGCGGTCATATTGCCATCTACGGTGGGCTGTAGTATCTGAGGCAGGATTTTTCAGAAAAAACAAAAGAATATGCCAGTAACTTACTTTTCTCCGAATTTAAACATACAGTAAATTTAAGAACTCCAGAGACTATGAAGGTAACCCCTATCATAGATTGACATGTACTATACCAGAAATAAAATCAAAGGTATTTAGTATCTTTTAAGTTTAAGGCACACTCGGTGTCATGTATACTGATAAAGAAGATTAACTAATTCATTTAAAGTAAGTTTTTTTTTAAATAAAATTAAAAATATTTTTTTCTGAGGCGGGGGGGGGGGGGAGGGAGCGTCCCTACTTTTTCTATAAAAAATAAAGCATAAAATACAAGTGAAACATGTTAAAAAGTTTGAAAAAAAGAAAAAACTTCATCGTTCTCTCAACTCTCTAAGTCTATTCCTCTTTATTAAAAGAGTAACATATTTAGCGATTTCATTTACAGCAGTTACATGTGCATATTCTCTATTTTTAGATGTGCTGGCGGTGATATGTTAGCCTGACACACAAGTGGATCTTGACCTGAAATACATACAAAAAATGGAGAACGGAAATGCTGTATACAGAAGAGGAAGACTTTTTCCTTTTTTGAAACACGTATGGAAATCACTGTTTCGTAGTCACTGTTTTCTAAAAAAATAACGTAATAAACTTTAATCTTTAAAACTGTCATTGTATATTTCATTCGATTTTTTTTAAACTTGGAACATGATTTTCATCAAATAAGAACATTTTTCCAAAAAAATTATTTCCAAGATATAATTTGCATTTATTAAAAATTTTTT
Organism: Uloborus diversus; assembly: GCF_026930045.1. NCBI lineage: Eukaryota > Metazoa > Arthropoda > Arachnida > Araneae > Uloboridae > Uloborus > Uloborus diversus. The sequence continues at coordinate 114,721,765 of NC_072740.1, forward strand.
ACACCTTGTATTATTTAAAACGATCATTCTTTACTGGTACTTAATTCAGAGAAAAGAATACAGTTTTTAACTTCATTCGTATCAAACGAGAAGAACTTGAGTAGTATATTGAAGCAATATACGTAGTATGATCATTTATATTGAAACGCGTTTAAAATTATCACATCATTGGAATACATGACATTACACAAGCTCTCTTTCTGGTCAAATTCATTTAGATCTACTACAACACATATGAATAATTTTTTTAAAACTATGATGACTTGCATGAAATTTTTGATTGACACAGAAGTTAATACTTTACAGTCTAATAAAAAATCATTTGCCAAACAGCATATCATTAGAAACGGACAAGCAAATGAAAATGTTATCTTAAATAATATACATTGCTTAAAGGAAAGAAGGTTCTTTGACTAAGCTAGAGCATTCAACAAAATACACTAGTCATAATATAAAATATTACTTGCATAAGTACATTAAAACAATTTTTGGTCGATCATATCTCACACCAAAAGGAAAATTTGACAAAAATTGTACAATTTAGGAATAAATTAAAAAAATAATGTTGAAAATTGTTTATTCGGCTTTAAGAAACCACATTTTTCAGTGGTCGACAAAAGCAAAAACTTCAAGAATGTGGTGAAAAAAATAAAAATAAATAAGTAAAACTTTACGTCACACCGAATAGCGAGCTCTCTAGTACTTCAAAAGAATAATTTAAAAAAGGTTCACTGCAATTAGTGTTTAAATACAATTTTTTGACTATGAGTTGAATGTGGAGTACTAAAGAAGGAATAACTTTAATGTTTATTTTTGTTATGTCAATGTGAGAATTAAACAATAAACTTCAGAACACTTCACGAAATTTTGTAATGTAAAGATAAAGAAGACAAGTGAAATTTAATGGGTGGTTAATAAAACTTTTTACTGCACCAGATTCTCTTTTCCGAGTTTTCTCAAGCAAAAAAAGGATTCCCCCTCCCTCCCAGTTAACAAAGACTTATTCTCCTCTAGCACGCAAAAAGATGAAAAAAAAAAGAAAAGAAAAGAAAATCTCCATGAAAAATAGCACTGTCATTAGTGAAGATTTTAGAATTGTTTTTCAACCACCATTTTTTTAAACTCAATATTTAGTTCTTATGTTTTACAAGAGTATTGGATGAGTAAAAACTTACTGTAACCAAAACTATAAGTCAATATATTTCTCAACTCGACCTTTTAAAATGCTTTTTGTGATCCTGAGAATTCATATGAAAATTTTAAGAACTTTTTAATTTCATTTTAATAATCTGCAAAATAACGTTCATGACTCGCAAGTTGACATTGACTGTGAACCCCAATTCCATGTCACGAGCATAAATAAATTAAAAGAAAAAATAAAAATAACGTTTATTGGCTGGAGCAAATTGAGCTGTGAAGATGTGAAGGGTTCCCGAAACAAGACACACCTATTCTATTTAACAAGAAATCTCATCCCAACGAGCTCTCAATCCTCATCTTCCCCACTGAGATGCTCATTAGAAAATGCTTCCGGGTGCAACATTTTTCCGGCCCTACGATTGGCCGGCACTGAAATTCCTTCTTTTTGTTACCTCAATTTGACTCTTTATTCATAAATGTAAAGCATATCAGGAGAGTGGGAATTTATTTTCAATCAATGTTAACCGTTTTAGTCTGTCAGAAGGTAAGTCCCAACGATCTTAATTATCTATAATAATACATTAACGAATATATAAAAATATATATGTATAATAAATAAATATATATAAATGTATAAACCAGGAAACCAGCTTTTTACAAAAGCACTGGTTACTAGCTCCCTTTTAAGACAATTATTTCTGTCCAATTACCTATGTAAAAATAAATAATGAGTTATAACACAATATAACCTGTGAGCCTAAAAGTTAAAAAAAAAATCACCAAGAGCTGAATTTTAAATGCTTTATTCTTTTCCTCATTTGTTTAACGTTATACGAAAAACAAAATGACAGAAGTAAAAAATGAAATTTTTTGCTCAAACAATTTAAGCATGGTAAAAAAGGTTATTTACAAAATTTAAAATTATTTGTGACCTAAACAAAGTATCAAATATCATTATGTTTATAATGCTAATGAATTTTGTGATTTAAATGTTTTAATTTTCATTTGCCATTACTACTACTACTACTACTACTACCAAGACGCTGATTGACACTTACTGAATTTTATAATGCAGAAGAACTTTATGCATAAATTTGAGGGAATAAATTTGATAAAATATCATTTTAATTCAATTTTGTTTTTTGTTTTTTTTTTTTCTGAAGGGAAAGAACATGCAAAACAATTAGAATTAAAAGAATATGAGTAAAAAAAACGATCTATATTTTTCTAGAGGGAATTAGTTTTGTGAAGCTATGTTCGCAATCGGAAGATACTAACATAACAAAATGTTCAAAATTGCTATTAAAAAAAAAACACTGAATGCTCTTTGCATTTTTCTTCTACACCACATATTTATCACCACATATGACTTATTATAACTGCTAATGACAAGTAAGGCACTTTTCACATATTTTACAAAAATGTCACGGTTGAAATAGTTTGTAATTCTAAAATTTAAGACAGAAACATATTAATGTTAATTTTTCCTACAGATGAATTCAGTAATATTTTTTGTTTATTTTAACTATTATAAATGAAACATCTATTTTATAAAAAGAGATTGTTAAGTATTTCTCGGACTGGATTAATATTTATAAATTTAGTAACATCTAGAAGCTTCATCACCGAAACTTATCCTTCAAAACAAAGTTCCTTTAAATGAATTTTGCTCACCACAAATGCTTTTCGTGTAATTAAGAGCTTGTAGCATGTAAGAGAGTCAATTTTTCCAATATTTTGTGTTAATAATAGCGAATAATTTTTAAGAATAAAGGAGCTTTAAAAATATAAATGTAGAACATAATAAACGATAAATTCCAAATTTGTAAAAAATATTCATTCGTGTTTCGAGGTTACAAGGAACCGCTTTTCTGAGCAAAAAAAAAAAAAGTTTAGGGATGAGGTCAGGATTGTTTTTTATTTTATTTTTTTTTTATTTATTTTGAAAATTTCCGCATTTTATATGCTAGAAAATTATTTCTTTCAGTACGTAGGTATTAATCCTAGACGCAGATTAATAAGCTTTTGTCAATTCATCCGATGAATTGTGAAAAAAATATTTTTTCTTAAACACTCACTGAACAAAACGGAAAAACGTATCCATGGGAAAGCGGACAGTTTGGCCACAAGTGACAGGTCATATATTTCCTAAAAAATAATAATTTCAAAGGTGATTAAAAAGATAATAATGAATAAAATTGTGCTGCTTAAGAAATCGCAAATTTATGGAGTCATTTCTTAAGGAAAACATGGTGTGCATTATTTGTTAAAATCCTTACCATTTAATGAAATATATAAGGAAATATGATTTCAAATCAAAGTAAAATATATCCGAGTGTACACATTGACAAATCAACATTCTTTGTAAAAAGCAGCTTGCCACTGTTGCTAAATGTAAAAACTATATCTAATACAAAGGGGGAAAAATAAAAGAAAGGGGGAAATCACTACTATTTGCCATTCGTGCAAAACTAAATTGCTATTTTTCTAATTATGTTTCGGTTTTGTAATATTATATGTAATGTTATCAATGTTAGAAATTTTGGAAAAAGGTTTAACTAATTGGCAGGGTCATGCTTTACAGAACTTAGCTTCTCTACGCGTAATTGAGTTTACCGAATCGATACTTCATTAATCTAATCTGAGCAAATGTACTCCTGCCCATTCTGTTTTTATGTATCTGCTTAATTTTTTGCCAGATTTTTGAAACTAGGAAATCAGTCTTAAAAAGTGAGTCAACCTATCTAGAAAATTTTAACTTTACATAAAAGAGAGTCGATTGCTAACTATTGATAGTCAAGTTTATAAAGTTATATATTTATGGTGTTAAAAAGGGTCAACAAAATCTTGAATTCAATCTGGGGCTACATTTAACCAGTTTATATAAGACAGGATGGGAGAAAAGATGAAATAATATAAAAATTTATTTTAACGGTTAATAAAAAAGGCAATTTATTATTCTGAACTGTACGGACAATTTGCACTACCACGCAATTCAGTACTAAAAAATTTCGCTACTTTATTTTCCCAATTTTTAAAGAAATCAAAAAATAATTTTTAAAATTCTTTTGAGGTAGGAAAATAAATAAATACATTAAAAAAAATTAAAGTAAATTATAGATATTTTATGTGAATCTAAAATACCAAAATATCATTCCCTCACTCGTCCCCACTATAAGTACAAAATAAGCAAAATTTACATTTAAGAAAACAAGCACATTTCACACAAGTTCACATTTTTTGTGTTTTGTATTTCAAATTGTTGAATAATTTAAGCAAAAAAAGTCAATTAAAACTAAATTTTTATTAAAAACTAGCTTAGGCAGTTATTTTTAAGTTTGTCCCCAGCTTGTTATGTCCTTCCTCACAACAATCAATTTTCTTTCCAAAATCATAACGAAATGACTTTTTTACGGAAAAACAGCTGGCAACCGAAAAAAATTTTGCATCATATTTGTGCCATTAAGTTTGTGGAAATTTGTATTTGGAATCTATATGAAAAGCATAAAAGGGTCATTCTTCAAAAAGTGTAACTTTTCTGTCACACGCCTTTTACAGGAAAAACTTTGAGGAACAATTCATTTAACAATGCTTTTTAATTTTATCAAAAATATATCTATTTAAACCTGCCAACAAATTTTTAATAATAATTTTTTTTTTTGTATATTTTTGGTTCACAACTTTTTGAATTCTCACCTCCGTGGCATGTCACACACCTTGTGTGACTGTTTGTGTTGCTTAATAACTTGTTTAATTAAAAGTATATACTCATTTATTTATTATTCCGAACGCAAGTGTCTCAAATACTAAATGTTTAAGTACATTTAATTTTTTAATATTGTGTTTTAGTTTGTTTTACTACGATAAGGAGTCGTGTCACACAATAAATTCTCATCTCCGTTACCTAAACACAAAATGCCATTCCTCATTAACACGTGGCAGTAATGACATCAAAATTTATTTTCCATGATACAAGGGAGCTCCTTTGTTTATTTTCAGCCATAAAGAAGTTGTGAGATCTTTGTCGAAAAACAAGAACGTGGATTTTGCTTTAAAAACTAAGTGTGGTTAGTATGACTTCTCAACTCCGTGAACATGAATTTCAGAGACGTAAATTAATGTATAAAAAGAAGTGAAAATGTTTTTACATGCTTAACATGCCCAGATTGTAGCAACGAAGAAAAAAATATTTCCCTGAAAAATGTATCCATTAGGATTATATTAATGGAAAATTTCTCACCTCCATTAATCTCACCTCCGTGACAGACCTTATCAATGTCATTATTTCTGAGGTCAAAATAACTGATGGAGGGGAAATACATCAATCTTAGGCATTCTACCAAAATTATGAATTGCCATAATATTCTCAAATATACTAAATACTATTTTTTAACACGCATTTGAACTAAAAGGTTAACTACTAGTTAAGCCGTTCTTTGATTAGGAGAGATTAATATTAGATTCCCACTAATCGTTAAAATAGCTCATTGTTTGCACAGTTAACAAAATTACTACTTTGATATCAAATCTCGCCTCGAGTTTTAAACATTAAAAGTTTTTTTTTTCTTTTTTTTTTATTTCCGTGAACAAGGCATTATTTTATACATTTTTTTATTTATGAGTAAAATAATTGGAACATAGCTGGGCCATTATTTAAGGTTACTTCAAGTAGGTAACACTTTCATGTAAGAATGGAAAAAAAAAAAGAAAACAAAAGGTTTCGAAATTTAAAAATGTTTGCGTTCAAAAGTTACATTTTCGGGAAAATGACCCAAAACCAGATAAGGTTTTTTGCATCCGTCATTCCCTAACATCTGTTTTTACAGTTATAAATGCTTGAGAATATTTATATGCGAATAAATTCAAATCTCAGTTAGGTGTAACTACTAAATCTGTGTAACTACTTTTTTGAAATTAAAATTACTAAAAGTGTTCCAAGAGCTAGAAACTACGCTAAAGGAGTTTTTAAACAATCAATAAATGTAATTTTCGACGATAAAAGGTAACATATCATTTTGAACTAATAGTAATAATAATAATATGAAATTGAAACTTCAAGCGTCAGTACTTATCTTCACACCCTACCTTGAGCATGGTGCTTTAAGATTGCACTATAATTTTCGTACCGATAAAAGGCCTGCGTCAAATAATGGCTACTAATGATAAAAATGGTCTACTAACAAATACATTTGATTTTTCATGTTTAGTTTAAAATATAGTATACTTTTATAGACAATAATGAAGAAAATAGTTTTCAGAACTTAAAAAAAATTTTGAAATAAAATTTTAAAGAAAAGTAACGGAAATAGAGAAAAAGATATCAAAGTATTGACTGATTTTGAAGAGCAGAAATTCTATTTAAAACAAGTTTAGAACTGTAGTATTAAAAATCATTAACATTATAACCCATCGGAAGCCGGTTAATCGGAATTGGCCGACTATCCTGTGCAGATTAATCAGTAATCGGTATTCGACTCATTTGCTTATCGGTGCATCCTTACTAAAAATGCAAACACTAAGTATTTATTGAGTTTTGCAACTTTCAACGGTATATCTCAATGCAAAAAGATACAAATAAATTTAATTTTTTTCCAAGTAAAAATTATTTTATTTGAAAGAATTCTTATGACTTTTTATTCTAAGATTTAAAAAAAATATGCAATGCTGGTTTTGGTAAAGAAGCACAACAAGAACAAGGTCCCGCCGCTTTAGTTTTGTGTTTACGGTATTCGGCGTGAAAGAGAAAGTTATTATGCTCATTTGATTATATTGTTTCATCTAATTGCTAATTTATAATATAATGTGCAAATGTTTTGTGCGTGATGAGTAAGAAATGGGCCGTTACAGTTATCGAAACTCAAACAAGAATAAAAAGAATCGTTAACTAATAAAAACTAATTGATAAATATAATAAATAACATACTGAACGTACTGCATAAACATTTTTTAAAAAAGAAAGAAAAAATGATATAAACCTGGAACTAATACTGGTAGATTAATCAAATCTCTTCCTAGTTCGTTTTAAGAAATTCGGAAGTGTTTGCTACAAAATCTCTTAGAAAAAACCGGTCTATAAAGCAAAATGTCTTCAAAACTGCAAAAGATGTAATTTCAAAAATTACGTTCGACTAATACTTAAAATAGAGACTAACGACAATAATTGTTGGCGATAAAAAGGCGATAAATGAACTTTTTTGGTAGAAATAATATAAAGAGATTTCACTCATACGAACTAATCAGCTTGAACTAATCAGTTTCGTTATTACTAATTAGATTGCGCTGAATAGGGCTAGCTGTGCAACTCATAAGTATGCGGTAAACAATATAGAACATAAATCACAAAAACTGTGCATTGTTTCCAAAATGATGAAGGTAACACTTCAATGCAAATTTTATTGTAAAACACTAGCTGCGTGCCCGGCGTTGCACGGGCTACCTTAAAAATGAAAGAGATGTCTAGTTGATGTTTTTGCAGTACTCTAACATCAGTTTCTAACGCGTTAAGGAATAAATAAATGCGCGTAATGCAAGGTTTGAATAAAAAAACAGTAAAACATATTTTTGGCAAAAATCTCATTAACGTTAATAACAGTTATCAATGACACAAGTTATGAGTATTTTCAATTAGCACCAAAGATGAAAATAAGTGCATTATCAACTATAATCTGTGCTCACGTTAAACTTAATTACACCTTATATAATATATCTAAAATATATATGTACAATAACAATTAGCTTTTTTACATAAAATGACACATATTGCTTGGTTGATTACGTGAAACTAAAGCATCAAGACTTAATAAATACCAATGAGCATTAATTTAATACCACGTCATCAGATTCTAATTAAACTTTAGTTAAAATCATTAAAAGCAAACGTTTTCGTTCAACTCTGTTTCATTTAAAAAAATCCAAACAATCTTAATTTAACGTGTTCTTTTAACTATACAAAATGTATTTTAAAAGTAAAAACAGGAAGGAAAAGGAGAGTTGTTATAATTCGAAAACTCACCCATATGAAGGAAAAAAAGTCCAAGAAAAATAAACATAATTAGTCGCAAATCCTAAATTTACCAAAATATGAGGCTGGTAATGATAAACTTACCAGTAATATAGTAAATAAGTAAACATAACCAAAGAAATAACTTTGATATGCTAAAAAGAGTTAAAAACGTTGGCTGTAAAAAATAAAAAAAAAAAGGTCAGGCGATAAATTAAGGTTATGTCCGAACAGAGCAACCGATTAACCCGGTTGGTTGTTTTGATGAAGTCACTCCCACTAAAACAATTGTTAAAATCTTATTTATTAACACAAATGTAAATTGGTAACAGACAGAAATTAAAATTATTGCTTAGAATAAAAGCTTACAATAAATTTTCTAAACGAAAAAATTGCTTTAAAGACTAGTTTTAAGATTTATATATCAGAATGAAAGAGAAAGTAAACTAATTTAAAAAGAAATTCTAGATGGAAACGTTGTTTTAAGATTTGGATGGCAGCCAAAAAACTGCGCTCTTAAAACAATTTTTGTTAGAATTTTATTTTCTAACCCATATGTTAAACGGCAACAGGAAAGAAATAAAAATTCCCGAGTACGTATTGTTAATTGACGTTTTAATTAATATCTCCGCTAATTTAAGGTGTACAATTACGAGATTGACCTTATTGTTTTCTTTGGAAAATTTCGAATCGATCGAAACCTCGTTCAGTTCTCGATTCACAGTGATTCTCCAGAAGATCAAACTTCAGACTGACAGACAGACGCGAACAGCTTTTAATAGTATAGATATTGTAATCTCTTTATGCACTATAATTTTCAAAATAAATTTCCAACAATTCATTTTCAAATGTTTAATTAATTTAGTTATTTCACTTTGCTCTACATTTAACTACAAGGTAAAATTTTTCTACTTATTCCTCCCTTTTTTCTGAGATATACTGCTATAGAATAGCCCGATAATCGATATCTGTTCTTTAAAAAATTAGTTTTGAAATCAGAAACAAGAAAAATAAGTTTTCAAAACATTTGAAATAGTATTTATAAAAGTTTTGAGAAGTCAGTAAGACCTTCTTTCAAAAAAGTTTTTTTTCGAAGTTGGAATCAAGAGGCTCATGTAGGGGGAGGAGGGGGGGGGGGGGTATGTGCATCCTTCAACATTCGTATCAAAATTTATACTCCCTAAGAGCTTTAACAATAAACTACGAAACTCTACTTTTAGCAATGTACCGATTTTTGCATTCCGAGACGCTAAAATACCTTTCAAGTGAAGAAGAAACAGAAAATATTCCCTTTCGAATGCAAAATCAGTCATTGCCCCTCCCAACTGAGACAAATCCAACATTTTGATTCGCCAACCATCTAGATCGTAAAAAAGGCAATAAAATGCTGGCACCGCTGTAAATTTGCATGGCCTAGACACTCCTCCTCAATCGAAATTTCATGAAAAGGCATTATCTAGAGCCAAGAAAGGCATCGAAGCCGTAAAAGCCTGCCTTCCGGAAGCTCTCCCTCAAAGTCCTAGGGAGTAAAAGGTCATAACATAAAGACTGGTCGATCGAGGACTGCAAAAGAAGAAGCCCAGGAAATTGTTTCCACTAAAGGGCAAATTGGTAGGGAATAGTATCTTCTGGATCTTTAGAGTAAAAGATTTTTTCAAAGTTTCTGTTTGTAAAGGCCTCAGGAGGTCTAAGAAGATTGAAATTTTTCACGCGTGAAGATGGAAGCGTGTCATGAACATTTTGAAACTCAATAAGCTTAAAATTGATGTTACTCCCCCTAAAATGACTAAATTTGATTGCATCGACTTTCAGTAAACCATGGTTAGTAGCAGGGGCACATTGGGCGGGAGGGGGGGGGGGGGTTAACCCCCCATAACTCATTGCCTTTTCCCCATATTGTGAATCTGTAGTATCTATTTATATGTACACACATTCTTTACATGTATGAATGTACGCATATCTATATAAATAAACACTACAAATTCGCATTATGGCAAAAACTATGATTTATGGAGGGTTGCTTGGAGTAAATTCTAAATCTATTGAGTGAATAATTTTTTCTAAGTTACTGTTAATGTAGGCCTCCAGTAGGTCTAAGAAGATTGAAACTTTTCACGCGTAAAGATGGAAGTGTGTCATGAACAGTCTGAAACTCAATAAGCTTAAAAAGAAGTTACTCCACCTAAAATGACTAAATTTGATTACATTGACTTACATTCAAAGAGCCGAAGCTGGTAGCAGGGGGCTCGTCTAGGGGGTGAACCCCTCACCCCCCCCCCAACTCATGTTTTTTTCCCATATTACCAATTTATAGTGTCTAGTCATGTAGATCAGTGGTGGTGGTGCCCAATCTTTTTTCACCCGAGGGCCGCACGTCATATTAAAATGGTTCTCGCGGGCCAGGACACATATAAAAGCTAAATATATTTAAAAGAAAATCTAAATAACTCAGGAACACAAGGAAAAGGAAAGAGAACTACAAACCAAGAACTATTGCTTTCAATTAGTTGATGCTCATTTCATCAATTCTATCTATTTCCCAAAAACCTATTTATGGCTATTCGACTCCAAATTTGTAACATTGTGAATAATAGTGATTTTCGACTTCTAACGTTAAAAAATACAACGGGACACACTAGCAGGCCACACGTGGCCCATGGGCCGCAGGTTAGGCGCCACTGATATAGATGCATACATGCATTTACGCATGTAAAGACTATTATGACCAACCATCGATTTTGAGTAGTGATTAGAAATTCTAACCACAACTCACTCATAATAATTGGTCATAACAGTTTTTTCATGTGAGGAAGTGAGAAGTATAAAGGGGTGTACGTGCGAAAATCAAAATTTCGAGATAACCTATACAAATGGTAGGAGAACCCATCATTTATCTTGGGGAGCGAGGTAGACCTAGTAGCCCTGGTAGGTTCTGCTATACAGCATGATTTAGAAAAAAATGTCAATGAACGCCTTCCTAGGATGTGAACTTCAAGTTGTGCTTTTTTCCTAAAACTTAAAAAAAGTCCACTTACATCCCTTTACTTCTCACTGCCAAATGTGTAAATGTGTGTACATATAATTCATATAGCTATATAAATAAACACTAGGGTCTGGTGGGGGAAAGTGGTCAATGGGGTAAAGTGGTCATACGTCAAATAAATGGCTATAGCTTGGAAATAAACGCTCGAATGAATGTGAAACTTTTATTTTAGAGTAAAGCAGTTAGAAACTACATTTTGAGTACACAATTTTACAACTGGCAAAATTTTATTTGGTAAAAAAAAATATTTTGCGTGAACATGAAAAATTTTAAAATCTAAACACCTATTTTAACAGCCTTGGAAAATTTTGTTTGTTAGAATTAGGAACAGATTGACTGTACAGGAAGCTTCCTACATTTCTCAAGAACTCTTACTCATTAGCAGTTAGCTGAATCTATTTTAGATAATTTTTTAGAACAATTTAAGTAAGATGGGGTAAAGTGGTCATAATATTAGGCTTAACGAATATTGTTCTTCTAATATCACTTAAGCTTTAGGTATAAGGCAGATACAAATTAAATATTAATTTTACTCAATATGTATTGTTTTTACAGTAAACGGGGTTAAATATACGAGTATATACGTATATGTACGCTAGGGTGGTCCTTATTTTTGAAGTTGCAGATATTTTACGCGACGCCCCCTCAATTTGTTAAATTATACAAATAAATGATCCCTGCAAAATTTTAAGTCAATCCATGAATATTAACACGTGCCCCTAGGGCCTCCTTTTTTGAGTTTCGAAGAAAAAATTGCAGATTTTCTAATTTTTATGTAAAAATAATTCTAACATTTTATATTTAAAGTAATTTTGAACCTCAGTAGGTGCTGCTACTTCCAGACCGACCATTCTCTCACCTTCATTCTGTAAAATTTAACATGTTACAGAGGGTACATGTACAGCAATGGCCTTGGGTCAAGCGTACCTCTCTTCTGCGCTTGTTCGAATCAAGCAGCAGGGGAACGATTCTTCAAACCAAGATGGACCCAAGGAATTCTATAGACCATTAATGAATGGTCTAGGTCATTAATGACAGCAACAAATTGCCTCCTCCAGGCTTTGGGGGTGTTGATTTACAAATTTCCTTGTGCATGTAATGGGTGTGGCAAATAGTGTCGCAAGGTTTCAATGCTATAAACATAAGTAATTGCAATTATGTTTTAATTCGCTGTTCTTTAGTTATAAACATACATAAATGCCTATACAATTTTTAATTTTTAAACTATAAATTTCGAATCATCCTCGATTACTCCTAACATAAAAATATACTGTATTTTCCATAGCTAAAATATAAGTTTTAAAAAAATATCCAGATCAGGACAATGTGGAAATCTATACTTTAAATTAATTTTCTTCTACTTCAGTACATAATCCTTTATTATCATCAAATTCTTGTGATTCACAAGATTGAGAAACCGAAATGGATATCTATCCTAAACTGTTGAACTTTGGTTTCTGCAGCTGGTCTACCTCAATGCAAAAAAAGCTTGACAACTATTGATATCTGCTCGCCTTTCATCACTGTTAGACAAATGCCATATTAGGGATAAAGATGTTGTTCATTTATTTGCAGCCTATATAGATGCAGTAAATTTGAATCCTAGTGATCAATGGTACATTCCTTAAGAGAGCAAGAGAAAATCTTCGAGAGGTAAAATTAAATTTCATGAATTTAAATTTAGATTTTGTAGTTATTCACTGGGATACAAAGCTACATCCAGATGTAACTGGAAAAAGAACGCCGACAGGATTACCATGATAGCTTCAGGTCCTAATATTGAACAGCTGCACGGAATTCCTTAGATATTTCTTCAGTTGCTTATGATATCTTATATGATAGCTCTTTATTAATAACTGTTCTAACTGTAGTGTTTGATACAACGACTTGCAATACCAATGAATTGTGCATGCAAATTTTTAGAGCGAAAACTGAACGGTGATATATTACATTAGGATTGCCATTATCATGCACTTGAAATCGTACTGCAGAGTGTGTCCTTGAAGAAGTTTTTGCCTTTCTTAGTTCTAGATCAGATATTTAATTATTTAAGCGCTTCAAAATTTTGTGGAAAGATCTCCATCATTCGGAACTTATAACATTTCAATCAAGTACACATACCACTCCAATTCTAGAAGACAAAGTTGATGACCTATTATTTATTGTTCGTAAAAAGTATGTCATGGGTAATCTCCTGAACCACTGCACCTATTTGAAAAATTCCCTCACTATTTGAAAGCTATCTGATAACAGAGTGATATAGGCTATATATTATTATTCATATATATGGATGTCCTACAGGGTGTCGTGAAAAAGACTGTTTTCAAAAATTTATAACAGGAGAACGGCTAATGATGAAAAAGAAATTCTTGCAAAAAAATCATGTGGTGGGCGCTAAATTTTCCCCTCAGAGTTCCAAATTTTAGTTCAAAAATCTTTCGATAGATGGCGCTGCACATATTAAGCCGGTAAGACAAAAACGAAGAATTGAAATTCACCGATTTCTCCTCCGATTGCGACAAGGGATTACAGCGAGGATTGTTTCGAAATATTGCTTTGTTCTTTTGTTCATTATTTTCGAAAAATTATGATGTCATTTTCTATTTTCTATATATATATATATATATATTCTTTTAATTTACGGGCTTACTAACTGCAGCGCCATCTGTTGCAAAAATTTTCAACTAAAATTTGAAACTCAGGGGGGGAAAAAAATTACGGCCCACCAAATGAATTTTCTGCAAGAATCATTTTTTTATCATTTACCGTTTTCCTGTGATATTTTTTTAAAAACAGTCAGTCTTTTTGAGGACACCCTGTACTTACATTTTTTTTCCTCAGTATTCTTTTAAATCCTAAGTTCTATGCTTGCAAAAGTTCAGCCCTGAAATCGATTTGTTAACTTTAAATATTAACAAATCGTCACCTGAAACAAAACTAGGTAATATAATTATGAAACTGATTTGCTAATATTTAAAGTTAACAAATGAATTACATGGTTGACCTTAAGCAAGGACAAAACGGTACATTTTAATGGAATATTGAAAATCCACTGTTCAAATGGCAAATAAAAATTTCAAATTAAAGCAACGTTTTATTTAAATCCAAAACGAAGCTGGCCTAGGTTATCTAGACGGTACTGGATCGCTATTCCAAATGCTTAAAAGAAAATTTTAACTTAATAAACGTACTTCAAAGGCAACGATTTATTTAAATCCAAAACGAAGCCGGCACAGGATAGCTAGAATGCAGTTATCTAATGCTGACCAAAAATCGATCAGCAAGCTGACTGGCTTTTGCAATGGTTTCTTTCCGAATTGCGTCGACTTTACTTGATGGTATAGAAACTTTCTCTTATAAAAAAAGTTCTATTACATTCCTTTAAAATCCAAAATTGTGCGGTATAATAATCATGCGACATAAGTAATGGTAGAATCCATGTCAATTCAACAAGGGACGTAACATGATGGTCTCGGATTGTTTTTGAACTTAACATATGCTAAAATTCATAAAAAAATAAGACTTTTTTTTTTTTTTTGCCCAAAAACATTCCTGGGCCGAGATACAGGCCGCCAAAGATGGCGGTCCTGTCATGATTTCTCACATGGGATTTTCATCAAAATCTTTGAAGTACATTATCTCGAGAACGGTAGAATATATTTTGTTGCGATTTGTTTTATTTAAAAGAATATTTCTTCTTGTTTAAAAACATATGCAATATTTTGAAACACGTGCTTTAGTTTTTTTCCCACAGTCTTTTGAAAAAAAAAGTTTAAAATAATTTTTTTGATTTTTCTCCAAAACGTCGCTTTCAAAAATTTTCATTTTTTTTACAGTTTATTCGTACCACTTAGCACTACGTTCCCCGAAAAGGAGAGCTTCCACTTTTTTCGTTTAACAGATTTTAGAGGCATTTGAAAAAATGAGGGTTTTTAAGGAACTCTTTACGTAATGGCAGACCTGAAAATATTTCATTTCGAGTCTCCACTTTATCCAGGAGTTATATTTTTTTTATCAAAACAAGAACGCGGTCTCCAGCTGATTCACTGCATTTCCCCACGCAAACTTTCAGCGTAGCGCCGAAAGAATCGTTAAGCGCAATGCCATCTTGTTCTCACTAAATTCAATATCCTGAATAAAATGGCGACTCAAAATGAAAGTTTCGCTGTATGACTGAATTAAAAGTGTTTTCTGGCCACTTGCTGAGGGGGAAAAAATGAATTTTCAAGTCTGCCTTTACGTAAAAGTTTATTGAAAACCCTCTTTTTATTTTCAAATGCGTCTAAAATCTGTTAAAAGAAAAAGTGGAAGCTCTCCTTTTCAGGAAACGTAGTGTTCAGTGGTACAAATAAACTGTAAAAAATGAAAATTTTTAAAATTGAAATTTTTGAGAAAAATCAAAAAAAATTATTTTAAACTTTTTTTTTTCTAAAGACTGTGGAAAAAAAACTAAAGCACGTGTTTCAAAATGTTGCATATGTTTTCAAACAAGAAAAAATATCCTTTTAATTATAACAAACCGCAACAAAATATGTTCTACCGTTCCTGAGATAATGTACTTTAAAGATTTTGACGAAAATCACAAGTGAGAAGTCACGACAGGACCACCATCTTTGGCAGCCTGTATCTCGGCCCAGGAATTTTTTTGGGCATTTTTTTCCCCCTTTGACAAAAAAAAGGTTATTCTTAATTTTTTATGAATTTTAACATATGTTAAATTCAAAAAAATCCGAGACCATGATGTTACGCCCCTTGTTGAATTGACATGGATTCTACCAATATACAGGGTGTCTATAAATGATGGACCCGATTTTAAAAAACCATATTTTCAAAAGTTCTCGACGGAATAAAATAATTAATGCGTAAAAGTAAGGAGATAAAAAAATTTTGAAAAAAAAAAAAAAATAGAACCGACTTCAAAATTGCTCTAAAAAGTGAAAAATAATTTTATTCTTTAAACACCATCGATAATGCTTTTAAACATAATTTTTGAAGTTGGCGCAAAAACAAAACGTAAAATCCAGTGTAACCATGCTTCGTTCATTTTTTTTCAGAAAAGCATCCAAAGTTACGAACGAAACATTTATATCGCTATTCAAATATGCTGTCATCAATGCATAATGTATGTGATAGTGAAGAAACTGGTCCTGGTTAAAATTATAGTTGTATTTGAGTTATGGCTGTGAATGATTTTATCGATCGTTTTTGCGCCAACTTCAAAAATTATGTTTAAAAGCATTATCGATGGTGTTTAAAGAATAAAATTATTTTTCCTTTTTAGAGCAATTTTGAAGTCGGTTCTTTTTTTTTTTCAAAATTTTTTTATTTCATTCTTTTTAGTGTAAATGTAGGTATTTCAAAAATAATAAGAAGTTACCATCACGAAACTTCACATTTTTTTCTTAAAAATGCTCCATACTAAAAAAAAACTATTGACACGCGTTAAACTTTAAGCGATTGGCACTAAAAACTTTTCTTTGTTCCTCTCTGGAAATCATGCGTAGTTAATTTAATTATAACCATTTAAGTATTACGTTTTTCCTAACTAATTTACATTGTGAAGGGTAAGCAGATCCTAATCACTGCATCACCTCGCTTCCAGGTTAGGTTTACCCCTACTATGGAGCAATAGCACTGAAGAAAGGAAGATTTTGATAATTCACATAGGGTTACTATAAATCAGCAGGGTTACTAAAATAAAATTATTTACGCCAAAAATGAGACGACAGCGCCAGATTCCCCATTATCGAAATATCCCTTGAAGAAATTTGATGCTTGCTTCAGAGAAGCCTTCATTCAAAATTATCATTACAATTACTATTAATGTTACTTTTATATGGCACCAAACTTTTATAAGAATGAGTTTCCTATTGTCGCGTAGATGAAGATAGCGAAGACAATGTGAAAGCCAAATGAAGCGAATACTCGTTAGTCTCAACTCGAGATCTTTATTCAGAACCACGAATGAACATTACATCTCCTTATATACAACTTGAGAAAGTGCTGGAACTTTCCAGACTTGGAAAGATACAGATGTTAATAGAAGATTCGAGAAAATACGGGAAACAGTAGAAACGAAATTTTAGTAAAATTCACTTTTTCCTAGTCGGGGTTTGAACTCGGGTCGCTCGTGTGGGAGGCGAGAATTCTACCACTGAGCCACCGTTATCCGCGGATGAAAAGTGCGAACTTCGCTACAAAATCATTTAATAGGGAAATTGCATAAAATTTACTGTTTTTTGCCCATAACTTTTTTTCTAAAGAACAAATATGGTCAAACAAAGTAATGGGACCAAAGTTGAGCCATCCCCTATCCATTAAAAAAAGAATCATCAAAATCGGTTCACTAGGTGAGACGCTATGAGTGGACAAACAAAAAAAAAAACATACATACGGTATGAATTGATTACCGCCTCCTTTTTGAAGTCGGTTAAAAAGTAACAAGTTTTTACTGTAAAAGGTGACAATTATCTCGACATGCTGGAAATTTGGTTATTTCCGCAACTGCTTGAGGACAGTCCCGATCTTATCTTCCAACAAGATGGAGCACCTCCTCATTGGTCTTTGTCGGTTCGTAGTTACTTTAACAATGTGCTTCCACACAGATGGATAGGCCGTGCAGGTGACGATGATTTAACGTTATTCACATGGGCACCAAAAAATCTCCAGACTTAACCCCATGCGATTTCTTTCGATAAGGTTACGTGAAAGACCATGTTTTTGTACAGCCAATGCCGAAAACGCTCCCAGAATTGAAACAATGCATTTCTGCAGCATTACAAACCATTAACAGAGACATGTTAGAAAATGTGTGGAATGAACTAGATTATCGAATGGACGTATGCCGTGTGACAAGAGGATCCCATATCGAACATTTATAAGGTAAGAAAAACTTGGTACTTTTCTCCTAAATTTTAAGCATCAATTATTTTATTCCGTCGAGAACTTTTGAAAATACGATTTCTTAAAATCGGGTCCATCATTTAGAGACACCCTGTATAATACGATAAAATAATAATTCAATATAATAATCTTTGCGTAATAAACGATAAAGGTTGTTTAATCGTTTTCATATGTAGGAGCAAATGTGAACAATTGAAGACGCTTTTTAAAAGTACCATAAAGCAGCGTTTCTTCAATTGTGTTCCGCGGAATCCAAGGGTTCCGCGGATCAAACAAGGGTTCCGTTAAACAGGGGTTCCAAAACAAGGGTTCCGTGATGACCTTATAGGTCATCACTGACTCCAAGTAGCGTCTGACTTGGAGACATTTGACAATTTTTGCCTAAATTTGGCGCCAAAAGTAAGGCGTCAAAAATCAAGTCAACTTGGCAATATCTCTTTTCATTTCTCTCCAAGCCAGTAGACTTCAAGCAGATCTGACGTCATTACTATGCAAATCACCGTATAATCCGAATATAATTGCAACAGATGCTAGTATAGTGCCAAAATTTGAAACATTACTATTAAAAATGAATATATATGAGTGGTGGGCGAGCACTATGTCAGCTTCAGCGCCGACCTTATATAGTGCCGATCAACAGGCTGACATACAGTTATATAATAAGCCTGGTGAAGTTGTGGTCATAAAAGTACCTAAAAATGTGGCATGAATTACAGCTGGAGAAAAAAAAAGGAGCTATTTCACCTTTAGCATGTTGCAATGGCGAGAGAACATTCCTTCCTCCTCATTGTATTTCGAAAGGAAAAAAAAACATAAAAGATGAGTTGTTGGATGGAATGCCGTCTGGATTATAAATTAAAATGTCGCCACAATTTGCTTACGTAAATTTTGATACATTTTTGGATTGGTTAAAAAAAAGATAATGAATGTAAACACTTATAAATCTAGAACTTATGCAATTGTTCATAATTTTAATGTAGTCCGTCCCTCCCATTCAAATGGTCCATCTAACTTACGGACAACTGGGCTACGTCAGGTGAGATGGACCGCATAGCAAAAGTTTTAAGAAATCATAACAGGAATTCCTGTAAAGATATGACCTTCTACGTAAGGAATTTTATAAAAAAGAACATCATGCACTATATGTACTTACAATTTAAAGAAAAATAACTGCAAATGTGCAGGTTTTAGAGAACGAAGAAAAAACGTATTCCGTCTTTAGGGCTGTTCACTATCGGCCGTCCGTCAAGTCCGCGCCGAGTTTTTCCACCCGAAACTGGTTTTCTTTGCTGGTTGCCATGACAGCAAGCCATCTTGGACCGGACCGATTTCGATCAGAAGAACCTTGATATCTGATGGCCGTCAAAAGTAGGACAGCATTTCATTGGTTTCCGCTAAGCAGCGCGCTCTTCTCTCTGGTGGGTGAATTCAGTCACGTGATTGACGTACGGCGACCGTATGTGAATGCTACTCTGTTTTAGTCGGCAGTCCATCACGTCAAAAAATGGGATGGACAGGACGGACGGTCGATAAGTGAACAGCCCTTCCGGAGTCACAATACCATGTTCGCAAATGCCCAGTGCTCTCATGTATCCCCCTTTCCCCTACATTCTTTAAAATGGAAAGCATCACATAGAGTAAAATAGATGAACGAAAGCAAACCGAGCACTTTGAAAACTCATGTTCCTCCTCTAAAGGTTTACGAGAAATTACTACAAGAATTAGACGAAAGCAAACAAATAAATTGTAACAAAATCATGGCCGACCCCATTGAATACATAGATAAATTAAAAGCTAGATATAAAAGACTAGGGCAGAAAAACATATTCCTGACACAGTTTTTAAGCAAACACACTATGCATGTTACCATGAACAATATCTAGAACCTTAATGGACAAGGGTGTACACTGATGACTCCAATATACAGCTCATCTTCGGGTTCGGTGTACATAGCAAATTCTTTTCGCAATGTGCTCCAGTGGGACAATTCGTATCAAATTTTTATGCTGAGATCTTTGCAATTTCACCAACTCTGGAGAATCTCAAATACAATATCAATTAGTTCTCAAAGGCAGTTATTCTAGTCGACTCCAAAGCAGCCATCCAAGCTGTAGATGAAAATCATGACACAAAAACTCAGATCACCTCAGAAATTTGACAAACCTTGAACTTTCTTTTCAATTATAACAAAACGATGGATTCCTCTCAGTGGCGCACACAAGAGAGGGGTCCAGGGGGTCCGGACCCCTCCCATAGATTTTGTTTTTTTTCCCCGATTGATTACGGTTGTATGTATTTTGTACGTAAAATATTTCCAAATAAAGATAACAGTAATTTCAGTTTTAATAAATGAAAAAAAAAAAAATCCTTATGCTAAAAGATTTTTAAAAATATTATGCACTTTTTGTATAACAAATGACCTAAAAGAAGCAGAAGGGTGATTAAAAATGAATACACTATAATAACGATCTTTTTAGTTTTATAATTATAGATTTAAATGAGATTCTATGAACTTCTGGTGCTTCAACAACGATGAATTTGCTTTGCTGCATCCATTTCTTAACTATAAGAAAAGTAAAAGCGTAAAATTATTTTGCTTTCTGGTAATTTGTTTAAGTATATTTCATTACAAAATGCTAATTATTTATTCAATAGTTTATTTTTTTACTGTTTTCCGTTCACGCGAATCGACAAAATCAAGTCAATATGTTTGACGACGTATTGGGGTATAATATGAAAATGAGGCTTTTGATCTCGGACTCTCCCCTTGCAAAATTCCTGTGTGCGCCACTGTTTCCTCTACACGTAGGAGTCGATGGAAGTGATGATGCAGACTCATTGTCACTATAGAAAAGGACAGCTAAGAGACTAGCTAGAGCCACAAAACACCAAACTATTTTCTGAGATAGGGGCGGGTGGCCCAAAGCGGGTAGGATAACCAAGAACGCTCGAAAATTGTAGTTTTTGGATTTTTATCGGAACAATTTCGGTTTTATTTCCTAGCAGGGTTCTTGAACTTCAAAATAAAAAGTGAATTTTTGCATTACTTCAAACCTAATATTTATTCATAAGCAAACATTATCAACACTTGAAAAACCCGTTTTGCCCTACCAGGGGGCCCAAAGCGGGTAAGCGTAACTAATTGTGACTTAATACATCTAGAAGTTATAAATGACTAAATTAGTTGAGACTAGCTACTTGCTATTTTAAAAAAATATATAAAAAGTTATACTTATCCAATTTAAAGTCAGCAGGGTCTGGTGGGGGAAAGTGATCAATGGGGTAAAGTGGTCATACTTCAAATAAATGGCTGTAGCTTAGAAATAAATGTTTGAATGAATGTAAAAATTTTATTTTAGGGAAATGCAGTTAGAAACTACGTTTTGAACACAAAATTTTACAACTAGTAAAATTTTATTTGGTAAAAAAAAAAAATATTTTGTGTGAATATGAAAAATTTTAAAATCTAAAAACCTCTTTTAACTTCCTTGGGAAGTATTGTTCGTTAGAATTATGAACAGATTGACTGCGTAAGAAGCTTACTACATGTCTCAAGAACTGTAACACATTAGCTGTTTGTTGAATCTATTTATATAATTTTTTAGAACAATTTAAGTAAGATGGGGTAAAGTGGTCATAATATTAGGCTTAACGAATATTGTTCTCCTAAAGTCACTTAATCTTTAAGTATAAGGCAAACATAAATTAAATATTAATTTCAATTAATATGTATTGTTTCTACAGTAAACAGGGTTAAATACACGGGTATATGCGTATGCATACGCATGTACTCGTATATGCACGTATATATACGTATTCACATAAAAGCACCAATAAACATGTATATTGGTATCTGCAAGTATTTTTTATCCATACAGAGATACATTAGACTACACGAGTTTTTTCCCGCTTATACTCGTAAATATATACGAACACTTATATACTCAGGTAGACACGTACAGTGCTGTGCAAATTAGTTGGGACAAGGACTTTGGATCCTTGTTACTGCAACTTGCAAGTCTCAACCTGCCCAAAACTGTCTTCTACTTGTCTGAACTTGTCTCTTATGTATTGAGTACGACCAATTCGTCAGTTGGACATTGATTAATAAAGCTTGGTTGTGTTCACATGTGTTTCTTCTTTCTCTGCGAATTGCAGGACTTTAAAGCGATTTTCAGTATTTTTTTATTTTTCAGTTATAATGGATATTACCCCACGCAAAAGAGCAAAAATAATCGCACTTAGTGAAAACACCTCTTTCACAGTTAGGAAGATAGCAGAGGCTGTTGGGGTTGGAAAATCAAGTGTTTCACGGATTATAAAACTCAATGAAACAACGGGGTCAGTGGAGGCATCCAGGAAAGGGCGCTGCGGACGGAAACGTAAGACCACACCAAGAGATGATGCTCTGATCCACAGAATGAGTGTCATGGACCCTAAAAAGACCAGTGGCGATATTACAAGAGCCATCGCTGACCATGGCGTGGAGGTAGATGAGTCTACAGTTCGTCGCCGCCTTCTTGAGCGTGGTCGTCGTGCGCGACGGCCAATCAAAAAACAGCTCCTGACAAGTGAAATGAAGAAAAAAAGATTCAAGTGGGCACAAAAACATAAAGATTGGACTGTGGAACAGTGGAAAAAAGTTATTTTTTCTGACGAGACTCACTTCGAAGTGCATGGATACAGAGCAAGTGTCGTTCGTCGCACAACTGGAGAGCCTCTTCGACCAGGACACATCCAGCAAGTCCCCAAGCACCCCCAAAAGTGATGTTTTGGGGCTGTTTCACTGCCTCAGGGCCAGAAACCCTTCATCCCATCGAAGGGATGATGAATAGTGAGAAATACATCAAAGTATTACAAGAAAAACTCATCCCAACACTGCGGAGGAGGTTCCCGGAAGGCGACTG
Source organism: Uloborus diversus (assembly GCF_026930045.1). Taxonomy (NCBI): domain Eukaryota; kingdom Metazoa; phylum Arthropoda; class Arachnida; order Araneae; family Uloboridae; genus Uloborus; species Uloborus diversus. The sequence goes on from NC_072740.1 coordinate 114,744,758, forward strand.
TGTGTTTCAGCAGGACCTGGCACCCTGCCACAATTCCAAGCTGACCAAAAGCTTTTTCGCTTCAGAAAAGTTGTCATTGCTTGAGTGGCCGGGCAACTCACCAGATCTGAACCCAATAGAAAACTTATGGGCGATATGCAAAGCAAGAATGAGGAGAATGGATTGTACAACCAAAGTGAAGTTAATAGAGAGTGTGATTAAAGTGTGGCTTCGCGATCCAGAAGTAAAAGAAATGTGTGAAAGACTAGTCAGTTCGATGTCAAAGAGAGTAAGAGCCGTGATTAAAGCAAAAGGTGGACATATCAATTATTAATGTATAGATAATAAATAAATAAACAGCTTTATGAATAATTTTTAAATTTTCCTGCTTGTCCCAATTAATTTGCACAGCACTGTATATATACGTAAGTACTCTAGAAGACACTTGCATATTAGTATATGATATAAATGAATACAGGGTGAGTTTGAACTCTTGGGAAATTTTTTAAATGGTGTTAGAGGGGAGGATGAGAAGCAAGAATCATACGAAAGTTATAGTCACAAACACAACGCTGACGCCCTACATGCACACAAAGCCAGAATCTAATGGATGCAAAACAGGTCACAAATTTATTGCACAAAGACAGTTTTACACAACATTTTAGGTTTTAAGAGAGTTTTAAAGGGATTGATGAAATTTGCGGCCTGCAGCTGTAATACATGCGTTGCAATCACAAGCACTCTCTGTTGCAATAACAAAACTTTTGGAAAACTTTCATCAGTCGCTGTGCCTTTGCTGCAATGCGTGTATTAGAGCTACTATATGCCGTAGCTTTTAACAACTGCTCTAAATATTTCTTAAAAACTAAAATGTTGAGTAAAATCATCTTTGTCTAATAAATTTGTGACCTGTTTTGTATCCATCAGTTTCTGGCTTTGTGTGCATGTAGTACGTTAGCGACCATAGATTTCTTATGATTCTTTGCTTCTTATTCTCCCCTCTTACACTCCTTAGATTTTTATCCAAGAGCTTGGATTCCCTCTGTAAGCATACATGTATATTAGTGGATATACTCGTATATACATACGTGTACTGGTGTATACACGTAAATGTACGTATACCTGCCAATACGGGAAAAAAATTATGTTTACACATAAACATACGTATATACTCCTGCCTTCATACGTATATACGTGAGCAGACACGTACAAACACACACTGGATGTATTCACGAATTAACTCGTGTATACTCGTATATGTACGTACACTTACATTATGCGTACGTCTACTATACACGTATATACTCAGGTATGCACGTATATACTCGAGATACAAGTGCATACACGCAGATGATTCGCGTATATACTGCAGCGTAAATATTCGTATATACATGTGACACGTATATACTCGTGTAGATACGTTTACACTCCTGTAGGTAGTCACGTATACATGTTTATATACTCTTGTTTACACGTATTTGAGTAGGCACGTGCATGCATGTATCTGATGTATACATGTGTCTACTCATATATGAACGTGTTTACTCATGTTTACACGACACGTATATACTCGTGTATACCCGCACATACTCGTGCATATACTTGTGACTATAAAAATAACCGAAATATACAAATATTATGGTTATTTGTAACGGGTTTTGCATCTATTTTTAACTATGACCACTTTACCCCCATGCTATGACCACTCCCCCTCCCCCCATGGGGTAAATTGGTCGTAAATACATAGAGGAATGAAAGTGCTGTAAAACTACCTAAATTAATATTTTGTGTTCTGAAATTTAATGTACCGTGTGTCGTTAACAATGCAATGTAAAATAACAACAACAAAAAAAAGTTTTTAAAGAATTTGTTGTATTTATTATCCACCTATTTGAAAACCTACGATTTATGACCACTTACGGCACCAGTCCCTTCATTTGTTTATAAAACATAAAGAAATAACTGATTAAATCAATAGACTAATTAATTGCCATCCTAAAAAATAACTTTTTAAAGTTATACGTATCCTATTGAAATAGAAAACCTAAGTCAGCACATGTGTCAAGAAATTAAAGATAAATACATGATTAAATCCTATACCAGCTTTGCCCGACCTGCCTTTGCCCAAAAGCACCTTTTTTATTTCAATAATTATGACCTTAAATTAAAAATTAAAAAAAACGGAATGACGATCGTAATTTATATATGGATGGTGTCAAAATAACGTAATATTACTGACAATCAATAAAATAAATAAATAAATAAGCTGGTCTTCGACAAATCACAACTTACAAAACTTCATATTTTTTTTAGCATGAATATTTTTATTTTAAGCCTGTTTGCACCGTACCGCTTCACTGCTGCTTCGCTTGGACTGATTAAAACTCGGGGTGTTCGGGTATACACGACATATGTATGCATCGCCGTTTACACCCCATTCGGGGCATACGAAGGCATACCCGCTTTGAGCCACCCTGCCTTACATTAAAAAGCACATTTTTTAAAAACTGATGGTTAATCTTAAATTTGATCAAACGGCAGAATCACTAGCAACACGCACAAGGACACAATATCCAAGGATCCAAGACACTTGGAAATTATTTTGTCATGACGGGCTGTCCATAAATGAAGTCACAGTTTTTTCATATTTTGACCCTCCTTCTTGCTCTTGTCACAAGGTGTCACACTTTACCATACCCCCTCCCCCCTTGTCAAACTTCACACCATTTTTTAAATACTTTATTCTTATAAAAATGCGTGCTGTCACCACATGTTGCCCCCTCCCCTAGTGACAAACTATCACAATTCCACTACCCTCTCTCCCTCAAAGTGTGACATCATTTGTAGACAGCCCTCAGCCTCGTAAAGAGACTGAGATAAACCTCAGACTAAAACCTGGCCTTTGTATGGCAAAACATCTCAATAACATAGGCATCCATCTTAGTATATGCCAAATACGTAATTCTGGTATTATGCATACTGATCAGCATCTTATACAGTGAAACCTGTGTAAGTTGACCACTTGTGGTGAACTACTTTAGTGGTCAACTGAACAAGTGGTCAACCTATAGAGGTTGAATTATTTGATATAGATCTAACTCTGTGCCTGAAAATAGCGATCAACTTAGACAGGTAATCAACTTGATAGGTTTTACTATACGCCCAAAACTTGATAAAGAATCCCCAAAACGAGGAAAGATTAGCGAAGTATATTATGACGCCAGAATTTGCAAGAGCTGTTTGTAAAATCTATCTTTCTGGTGTTCCTTTTATTATTGTTGAATTCTTAAAACTTTATCATTCGTTCTTTCGTTGATTTGTTTCCTCATTTTAATTGTTTTTTTATTTTGTTTTTCTACTAACTCTTATGTGATACTCGAGCTGTCTTGATTGTATGGATTGATTATTTCAATAATGCCATAGGAGGCAGTGAGAAGCAAAGGGATGTAAGTACCAATATTAAGAATTTGGAGATAGCTAATACAAATGGTAAGTGAACCTCTCCTACGTTTTGATGTAAAAGATAGTACTAGTAGCCCTGGTAAGAGCTGCTATACAGCATGATTTAAAAAAACTCTTTAACCAGGACCGGAAATTTAAACGAGCTTTACTAAACTTGAAAATGTCCACTTAATCCCTTTACTTCTCACTGTCTCATATGTAACAACAACAGTATAAAATATACTTAAAACGTGTGTTGAATATGTATTTCCCGTTTATAACCCAAAATTTAAAAGATGCATATTTACAGTTTTATTAACTATAGTATATTCACATTTTAAACTTGAAACCCTCTTAGCATTTGAAGGTCATTAGGACAGAATCGCATGTTTTAATAAAGCAATTCAATTTTTTCCACCCTAATAAGGAACTCCAAGCCCGTGTTTTTATCGTTTATCTGACGCTTCATTATTAAAACCGTGTTATGTTTCATAGTGATCTCAAGAAAACGCTTCGTAGTAAAATAATCTTCCATCTCCAGAAGTTTTAATAAACCAACCAACGC